>NW_021621449.1:3116296-3161410 GCF_004785775.1 Grammomys surdaster
GGGGGGGGGGACAACATTTGGAATGTGAATAAAATAATTTAATAATAAAAAGGGATGTCGTGTAAATGAAAGGTGCAGATGCTAGACGACAATATATACACAAAACATGACAGCAAACACCTTATTTTATTTATTTAATTTCTTTACTTATTTTTTTTCGAGACAGGGTTTCTCTTGTAGCCCTGGCTGTCCTGGCACTCACTCTGTAGACCAGGCTGGCCTCGAACTCAGAAATCCTCTTGCCTCTGCCTCCCAAGTGCTGGGATTAAAGGCATGCGTCACCACTGCCCGGCTTTTTAAAATTTTTTTTAAAGCTCTGTTGTAAAACACAAAGTGGAGAGAATGACAATGACATCTTACATTTTTATCTCATCAATATTTATTTATTGGGTATGTGTATATATCCGCATTATGTGCATGCAGGAGTCAGAAGAGGTCAGAAGAGGGAGTTAGTCTCCCGTAACCGGGAGTTGCAGGCAGTTGTGAGCAGTGGACCGACCGCAGGGCTGGAATCTAAATGGGTTCCTCTGTTAGAGCAGACAATGTTCTTAATCTCTGAGCCATCTCTCTAGCCCTAACTTTATCTTCAATCGTGTACATGTATGAAAGCATGACACGGAGTAGTACATATGTGACTACATGTGCCCTCAGCATCCAGATCTCCTGGAGCTGGAGTTACAGTAGGTGGTTGAAGAGGCTGGGCTCAATTTGGTCCTCTGCAAAAGCAGTCCTCTTAGCCATCTCTCTAGCCCGAGAATAACATGTATTCCTAAATGTTGTAATAAGCAATATTTGGCCAGTATTTTGCCACCTTTACTTTTCTCTTGGTCACTTGATTATTTTGAGACAAATTTCAGGCATTTCATGCTCAAGTACTCTAATTTAAAAATTTCTCTTAAAAATAATGGAATTTTATCAATCCACCTCTGTTTGTTTGTTTTTCAAGACAGGGTTTCTCTGTATAGCCTTGGCTATCCTGGAACTCACTCTGTAGACCAGGCTGGTCTCGAACTTATGACATTTGTGTGCTTCTGCCTCTTGAGTGCTGGAATTAAAGGCATACACCACTACCTGTCCCACTGTTTCTTTTTCTTTTTTTCCATCCCATTCCTCCTCCCCCCTGTCTCCAAGGGGATGTTCTCACCCTACCCCCATTGTTTATTTTTGAGACCTATTTTATTTAAAATTACATGTATGTATTTGTGTATGGATTTGTGCATGTGAGTGTAGACGTCGGATTCTCCAGTTGTCCAACATGGGCACTGGGAATGGAGCTCTGGAAAACCGTGTGCTCCATGAATAATTATTTATCTAGGTTTTTGTTTTGTTTGTTTGTTTTTGAGACAGGCTAGTCTCCAGTTTACTACCTACATAGCTGAGAATAATCTTAAACTACGGGGCCTCTTGCCTGCACCTCCCGAGTGCTGGGGCTACCAGTATGTGTTACTATGCTTGGCTCCCTTGCACATCTAAAACTGTAAGAAGTCTTGACACTAAGCAGCATGCGTTGGTACACATCTCTCTACTGACTGCATTTGGGAGGCAGAGGCAGGCAGATATCTGTGGGTTTAAGGCCAGCCAGGGCTACATAGTGAGATTCAAAAGAGATTTGAATTCTTGGTATTACCAAGTCAATATTGAAACTTTACCATTTGCCTCACAGCATTTCTTCCAATTGCCCTATTTTAATCAGGATTCCCCCTAAAGGCTCACTCCTGTCATTTGTGGACATAGCTCTCGATCCATGGTATCTCAATTGGCTGTTGAGTCTTTTAAGCCCCTATATTCTCTAGCCAATACCTCTACTCTAAGGGCATTGCATAGATGAAGTCATGCAAGCCTTCTGAAAACTATGAAATACATATTATTATCCTTCTCTTTCTGATGAGGAAACTGCACAGGAAAGCAGTTACAAAAGCAGTGATAAATTTAGTTATTACGTTTCTTTCTTTCTTTTTTTTTTTTTTGAGACAGGGTTTCTCTGTGTAGTCCTGGCTGTCCTGGAACTCACTTGGTAGACCAGGCTGGCCTCGAACTCAGAAATCCGCCTGCCTCTGCCTCCCAAGTGCTGGGATTAAAGGTGTGCGCCACCACCGTCCGGCAGTTATTACGTTTCAAAGCTGATGTTTGAGTATACCAACATTATTTATCATGTTCCACAGGATATCTTGTCTTTAAAAGTGAACACTTGATCAGGAGTTCAGTCATCTTCTGCTATATAACTAAGTTCAAGGCCAGTTTAGGCTTACAGGAAAATTCTTTTCAAAAAGAAGAAAAAGAAAAGGCTTGTAAACTGTGTCTGTCTGTGATATGTTAGTTACATATGAAGACTTGCAGGGCTTAGGGAGATGGCTCTGTGGTCAGGAGGAAGTACTGCTCTTCCAGAGGACCTGGGTTTACTTCACAGCATCCAAGGAGGCTCACAACCATCTGTAACTCCAGCTCCAGGGAACCCACTGCTCTCTTCTGCACTCCGGGAGCACCTGTAGGCACGAGTACACAGACCAACATATATACACATTATAAAAACTAAAAAATAAATCTTAAGAAATAATGATACATGCCTTATCATAGAGGATGAATTCTCACATTTTAATTTTTAAAAATTTATTCATTTTTATTTTATGTGCATTGGTGTTTTCCTTGCATGTATGTCTGCATGAGGGTGTCAGACCTTGGAGTTACAGATAGTTGTAAGCTGTTACATAGGTGCTGGGAATTGGGCCTCTGGAAGAGCAGCTAGTGCTCTTAGATACTGAGCCATCTTTCCAGCCCCTAATTTAAAAAAAGAAAAGATTATTGTGTGTAGAGGGGCATGGGCGCCACATATGTGGAGGTTAGGGGATACCTTTGTGGAGTCTGTTCTTTTTCCAGGGATCAAAATTCAGGTCACCAGTTTTTCATGGCAAATGCCTTTATCCTCTGAGCCTTCTCAAATGTTCCTCATTTTCTGTTTTAATCAACATCTTCTTTACCAGAAAGTAAAGGAAGGATGAATGCATATACCTCCTCCTGTTTTAGGTCAAACCAAACCAAACCAAACCAAACCAAACCAAACCAAACCAACAAAAACCCAAAACTAAGCTAGACTTAGTGTTATTTTCTCCTCCTCCTCTTCATTCTTATATTCTTTTATTAAGTGAGTAAGTGTGCCGATGCACAGGCCTTGGTGTATGTGTGGAGGTCAGAGGACAATCTGTGGGAGTTGGTCCTCTTCTTCTACCTTATGGGTTCCAGGAATCAACTCGGGTCAACAGAACTATGTGCAAGTGTCTTTACTTGTTGAGCCATCTCACTGGCCCCCAAACTGCAAATAATCACATAAGCAAACCCCACATAAACATGAACTATAGACAACAGCAAAAACTGAAGAAAACGAGAATGATCTCTGAATTTAGTGCATTTCTACACACACACACACACACTCAAATATACACACACATAAATAAATATCACATATTAAAAGTATTTGAGCTTATATAATTACACCATTTTTTCTCTTCCCTTTCCACCCTTCTGAGGCTCCCATGTGCACCCCTTCCCTCAGCTCTTTCAAATTTATGGCCCATATCTTTCATATAATCTATAACACACATGCATACACACACACACACACACACACACACACACAAACACAAATACAACCTGCTTCAGTCTTGGGAGGCAGAGTCAGGTAAACCTCCAGTAGCTGAATAATGACATATAAAAATAAAAGCAACTTAATCATTCTATCTCCAGGATTAAATATAATTACTCTTTATTTTTTGGAAGGGTTTATTTGAGCTCACATAAAATTAAACAAAATTATTCTTTTAAATACCAAAAACATATTCTATTATGCAGATTACTATAATGTCTTATATATTTGCCTTAATTTGAATACTAGTTTGCTTCTATAAAAATGCTACAGTCTGAAATGTAAATAAAGAAAATATCCACCGGGCAGTGGTGGCACACGCCTTTAATCCCAACACTTGGGAGTCAGAGGCAGGCGGATTTCTGAGTTTGAGGCCAGCCTGGTCTACAGAGTGAGTTCCAGGACAGCCAGGGCTATACAGAGAAACCCTGTCTCGAAAAACAAAAACAAAAAAAGTTCAATAAAAAATGCTACAGCCAATGTCTTGTATAGATGAAACAATATTTGAGCTTTTAATTTTTGTCATATTTTTAGGAAAAGAGATTCTATTTTTTTTTTTTTTTTGGTTTCTACACAGGGTTTCTCTGTGTAGCCCTGGCTGAGATTCTAATTTTTAGTTTTCCACTTTAAAAAAGGGTTTTTTATTTAAAATTTCAACTATGTACACTTGTATGGGTCTTGCACATGAGCACCTGTGCCCTCAGCGGTGCAGGGTTCTTCTGGAGTTACAAGCAGGTGTGAGTACTGTACACGGGCACTGGAAACCCAGCTCTGGTCCTTCGTCAGAGTGACGTGTCTCCAGACCCTAGCAGTTCCATTTTTTGTCATTTCTACCTCTGGCACCTGCCCTGCAAATATCAACTATCAGAAACACCAGCAAGTGTTGAAAAATTAAACAAACCCTCCAACACAGACCCAGAGAAATTTACCAGGGCATTCTGATTCTGAAGCCCAGGCTGGGCCTGGAATTCACTGTGTAGCTTGGGCTAGCCTCAAACTTGTGGCAATCCTTCTAGCTCAGCCTCATATGTGCAGGGGATTATGGGTGTGGGCCATCTCTATGTCCAGCCCTTTGGATCTGACTCAAAAAGCTTCTCACTAGCTCAGTTGGTAGAAAGTTTGCCTCAGTGTTGGATGTGTAGGACTGGGTTGATGCTCTGTAGCTAGGAGCACTTGCTGCTCTTGCCAAGGAGCCGAGTTCGGTTCCCAGCACCCACAGTCAGGCACCTCACAACCACCTGCAACTCCAGCTCCAGGGATCCCACACTCTCTTCTGCCCCAGAAAGACATCTGTACCCCTCATAGAAATACATAATTTTTTTTTAAAAAGAGCTATCTTGAAACAAAACAGAGTCACTAACAGTAGAGTTCCTGTGCACAGGCCTGTAATCCCAGCACTTGGGCAGGTGGAGACAGAAGGTCAGAAATGTAAACTTACCTATTTATTTATTTTTATATGTTTGAGTGTTTACCGGAAAAATATATCTATATCTATATCTATGCACCACCTGTGTGCCTATGGAGGTCACTAGAGGGTACTTGTTCCCCTGAGACTGCTACAGATGGTTGTGAGCTTGCATGTCTGTAGACCAGACTGGCCTCGAACTCAGAAATCCCCCGTCTCTGCCTCCCAAGTGCTGGGATTAAAGGTGTGCACCACCACTGCCCGGCAGGATCAGAAATTTAAAGTCATCCTTTGCTACATATTGAGTTTGAGGCTGGCCTGGGCTATAAGACCTATTTTATAACAATGGCTCCCCTTTCCCAACTCATTACATAGTGTAGGCCTTGAACTCCTGATCTTCCTGGCTCCTCTTCCCCAGTGTTGAGACCATAAATACCTGCCATTGTATAGGGTTTGTGCTGTTTTGGTGCTAGGGATGGAGGCCAGGCCCTCATGCTTGCAAGGCAAGCACTCTACCAATTGACCTGTAACCCTAGTCCCATTTTTTCCATTTTAAAAACAGGGTCTCAGGCCGGGCGGTGGTGGCGCACGCCTTTAATCCCAGCACTTGGGAGGCAGAGGCAGGCGGATTTCTGAGTTCGAGAGTTCGAGGCTAGCCTGGTCTACAGAGTGAGTTCCAGGACAGCCAGGGCTACTCAGAGAAACCCTGTCTCGAAAAACCAAAAAAAAAAAAAAAAAAAAAAAAAAACCAGGGTCTCATGATGTAGTCTAGTTGGCCTTGAACTCAAGATCCTCCTCTATAATCACAAGTGGGTGCCACCAGGCTGGAGGGAATGAGTCCTTTCACATGGGGAGGAAGTGGCTTTGTTGGGGGGCTCACTGACTGGCAATATGAGAATGACTTGTTTTCCCAGTTCAAGCCAATGACCTACTAGAGGTTTAGAACCTGGTTCTAAGGCCATTTGGGTTCAACTCCTGATGCAGAGTAAAACACTGCTAATTACGCAAATGGTGTGAATCACACGAACTCAGACACAAACAATATCTTCAAGCTGTAGTCACACTCTAAAAGGCACGGTATTGCTGCTGCGTGGAATTGCCAGAAGAATCAAACGTGATAACACACAGAAAGTGTGAAGCTTTAATGCCTGGCGCGTTGTATGTGTGATGTAGTTATATGTACATAGAACTTAAGGAAATGGCAGTAGCATAGATTTAGCCAGAAGACAAATGACAGTGTTATCTAAAGGGAGTCATCAAACTGTAATCTTTTTGAGCAATTCAAATATCAAGTGAACAATTTATTTTGCCTCATCATTTTATAATAGAACACAGTTGGAGAAAAGTAAGCTGGAGGGTGATATACCTAAGAGTTTGTAAGGGCATAGCATGACTGGAGAGGTAAGAGATAGGCTACCCTGGTTGTATTTCCTGTCCCGGGATGGAGGTTATTCTGTAAGAACTAGAGGGATGTGTTGAAAGACCGGTCTATCTCCCCGTGGCACTCAGGATAACATATTCTACAGAAATGTCACTTGATTTTAGCACAAAGGTAAAAAATGACATTTTATAAGCATGTCAAGGGGAACGAATAATGATGCTTTGTACTGTTTGTATACTATACCGTTTTAAAAAGCATCTCGCAAATCATTTCCTTTGGTGACTGCGACATCCATATTAGTAGGCAGGCCAGAGTATCGTAGTCCCTTCTTTAGAGACTATGCTTCCAGAAACTAGGGTCTTGCACAAGTTTGCAGAGCCGAAACTAACACATCTCCCGATGCTCATTTCTCTATAACAGACTCATCTATCTTTTTATACATTCAGGATCCAATCTTTCACTGACCTCCAGGATAAGAGTAAACTTTAACTTCACGCCCGGCTCTATAACCCTTTCTAAGCTGTCTGGAAGAGAAAGAGAGGAGCCATCAAATGTGTTCCTGAGAAAACTGGGAATACTTGTCTTAGGCGTAGACCACAGCACAATGAGAGGTGTGCGTGGCGGTTAGCGTGGACGCTGGCACGGCCAGTGCCGGGGACGGAGGGCCAGCGACCCGCGGGCTGCGGGGCTCCGCGCTCCTCCTTAACCCGCGCCGGGAGGCGGCGGCCGCGGCGGCGGGAGGGGGAGGGGCGCGGAGCGCGGCGCCGAGGCCGGGGAGGAGCCGGGGCCTGCAGCGGAGCCGAGCCGAGCCCGAGCCGAGCCCCGACGCGCTCCGTCCGCCTGCCGGCTCCCGAGAGCCCCGACCGGCTGGAGCCTCAGAGGTGGCAGCGCGGGGAGCCCCACGCGCGAGGAAGCGCGGCAGACGGGGGACGTGACCAGGGAGGCGCTGCCGCCTGGCAGCGGGTGTGACGGGAGCCGGGACCGCGGCCTCCGGGACCCTGCTGCCCAGGCCGGCCGGCCGGGCGGGAGCGGGGAGTGCGAGGACCCCACCCTCGGGGTGCCCAGTGCGGGGACCTGCTCCCTCTCCCTTGGGAGGGAGGACCCTCCCCACTCCCGGGACAGCCAGAAGAGATCGCCGTAGGGCACGCGGCTGTCCCTCCCACGGTGGCTCTAGAGGAGACCCCCAGAAGTCGGGAAGGGTAGTGGGACCTGAAGGACCCGGAGTGATACCTCCCTCACGCCTCAACGCACTCCAGACAGTTCGGGACTTTTGAGGTAGAGAGAAAGGGAGCCATGCCTGTGGAATAGGCACCCCGCATCCCACCCGGGACTCACCGCGGAGAGGCGTCCTGACACGCACCAGCCAGGACCCTCCAGGGAACCGCCAGGAATTGGTTCCAGTTTGCTGGAGAGTAGAAGACCTCGCCCCTTAACTTCCGTGCACCTAGACAGTGGACCCGGGCAGAGCCCCTCCGCTCAGATCTCCAACTGACAGAAAGAGCCCTCAGCCCCTGAAAGATCCAGTTTGGGGGGGAGGGGGATTCCCCCAAAGGGGAGGAGACAACTCCTGGCTAGGAGAGGCTCCTCCCCTCCTCCCTAGGGTAGCAGGCAGGGTGTGGGGGGTGTGCCATCTTCCCCAGGTAGGTCCTCCCTCTCCCCCTCCTCCTCCTTCGGCTCCTCTTCCTCAGGGGACTCAGTTCCCCGCTCCAGCCCAGGAGGCTCTGCCAGGCTCTGGAGGAGTCACTGAGGATGCCACCTGTCACCTGCCTCTGAAGAGGGGAATCCCTGCAACCTCAAACTTCTGTACCAGGTGGTTTCCTCCGGTGGCTGGGGGAACCTTGGAGACAGGTTAGTGCTTTCTCTTCTGTAATGTCTTGTAGGCACTAGTAGGTACGGGGAGCTGAAATGGAGGATCTTATGGTTCACTGGAAGGGAAGATAGAGTAATAACCCAGACCCCTGGGAAATATCTTCTGATGGAGCCTCTACACTGGAACCCACATGTTGCTTCAGAGACTCTGAGAAATGGCCTTTTTAGATTTTGGAGTCCAAAGGGATGGGTCATTTACAGTCCCTAGAGAAGTTAATGCTCTGTACTGAGAACAGATAACATGGTTTTAGGACACCATGGTGTTAGTAACTCAGGACACAGCATAGCTAGAATTCCACAGCACTGCCCGTCTTTGGGTCTTGTCCTCTGGTGAGTGGACCTTCAGTAAATGACCTGCCGTCATGGGAGCATTTTATGTATTGTATTGTATTGCCCATGACATGCCTAAGCCGGTTTAATATTCAACAGAAGTCTTCTTCCCAGTATATTACAATGACTGCTTGCCTGACTGGCAACCGGTCCCCGCCCACTCTATCTTGGATACCAGGAGGGAGGGCCCTTTTGACATCCTTACTTCAGGCTGGATATCTGCCTCTCTGTGTAAAATCCAAAGGGAACTTGGAATCCACATGCCCCTGGATGAGAAGGAACTGTCAGGGTAATGGACATTAGTGGTCTGGAGTCTTCCTAGATACCAGATCTGCCTTAGTCTCCTAATGTGTCCTGCCATTTGCTGGCAGTTCCTCAGGAAAAATCAGCTGTATGGAGGAAGAGAGGAAGGAGCTTCCTAGCGTCCTTCCACTCGTCCCTCTGTCTGCGTGAGCTGACCACCAGGGAGGTCTGACCTCTGAGGAGTTTATTTTAGAGTTTCCTTCCGGAAAACACCTCCTGGTCTCATCATCTCCCTTCCTGTTCTCTTGTTTAGTTCTGGATCCCAGGAACCTTGTGTTGAAAATTTTCTTCCTACTGTAGGGAATCCTCAAGGTCTAGAATCTTTAGAAAAAGCAGGAGAAAATGTGCTAAGTAATCTTCCTGGTTGAGCCGGAGCTGCATTTGTAGCAGAGCTCTGATTTTTTTCACCCAAGGTCACTAGCTTGGGACTTGCACTTCCTGTCTGGTGGTTGGACCATGCCTGCCTCCTCTTCTGTATGGGGCTTCCTCCCGTTGGGTTTTCAGTCTCTGCCTCCCTATATGGGCCACGGGTGGATTGCTTGTATTGTCCAGGTCTCTGCCTATCCACCTGATCTTGGAAGGTATCTGTAATGCTGTAATGTAGAACAGGACTGGAGTCCACAGGTTCAACAGCTATGCTGAAGAATGCTGTACACGTTTCTCGATGGGAATGACTGTGGCTTGGTGTCTGTGTTTTGAGCGTGTCCATGGAGGAGGCTATCCTGGTGTTTTTTAGACTGTGCCTTGATCCCTTAGAGTCACTTCTGGCACGCCTGTAGAAGCGGGAGACTCCCTGCCAAAACCTAGAAGAGGTGAGGGTGCAGACAACCAGTTGGGAGAAAGCCTAGCCATTCCTCTCACCCACCAGTGGGAATTCCCATGACCCCCCTCTTGGAGTCACCTAAGCAGCTTGGCAGGCCTTTCTCAGGTTGGGCCTGTTTTCTTCCAGGACTGGTAGGAAAGCTTCATCGTGGGTACTTCCAGCCTTAAGAAAGATGAGGGTCCTTTACTTCCCCATCTAGAGCAGCCTCCCCCACTTTTGAAAGAGATGAGTCAGGCGTAGCAGTGGTCCGTTTCTTACCAAGCACTTTATCAGATGCCGGAGTGCAGCTTCTGAGCGGCACAGTCTGGGCGTCACTGCACCTGGCAGACCACTCATTCATGTGGCTCTCCTGGGACAAGTTCTGTAACTCTCTTGCCTCTCAGTAGTCAGTGAGGGGCTGCTTGCTTTAACTGTGCTTTGGAGCATATTGTTTTCCAGACTGTATCTTATGACTGCACCCAAATCCCCTGAAAGACAGGTGATGATATTTCCCCCTTCCCTTCATCCTCTGAGGCTTCCCGATCTTATTCAGTACTGAGCTGATGAACTCAAGGGAAATGTTGGAAATCCTGATGTCCTGACAGCCACTGCAGGCTTGGTTCAGACACGGCAACATGTTCACTGAATGTCTGATGCTTCTGATGTCGCCTTTGTGATCTGTTATAATTTTTGACATTCTCTTTTCTTGAAAGATTTATTTCTTGTATATTTCATGTATATATAAGTATTTTTCTCTGAGCATATGCACACCAGAGGAGGGCATCAGATCCCATGGGACTAAGGTTCCAGATGGATGTAAACCTCCACGTTGGTGCTGGGAATTGAACTCAGGTCTTCTGGAAGAGCAGCCAGTGTCCCTAAGTGGTGAGCCATCTCTCCGGGCCCTATTCTCTTTTCATTAAAACCCTTTTGTGTTTGGCAGTGAACTAAGGGCTGACATCTGCACGTTACACACACTGAGGCATACATATAGCCGACTGATAGTTCTTTTTCCCTTCATTAAAAACAAAAGGTTCACTTACTAAGTGCTTTAAACATACTAAGAAATATTAGATAATCCTCACAACTCTTGTAGGAACAGTTAACCTCTATTTAAAAGAATTTTAAGCTGGGCGGTTGTGGCGCACACTTTTAATCCCAGCACTTGGAGGCAGAAGCAGGTGGATCTCTGAGTTCAGGGCCAGTTTGATCTACAGAGTGAGTTCCAGGACATCTGTGTAGCCAGGGCTACATAGAAAACCCTGTCTCAAAAAAACAAAATGAAACAAAACAAAACAAAACAAAAAAAACCTCTTTAGATTGTGTGTTTGTGTTTGTGTGTGTGTGTGTCTCTCTGTGTGTGTGTGTGACAGTGTCTCACTATATAGCCATGGCTGGTCTTAAGCTTACTATTGGGCAGCTCAGGCTGGCTCAAACTCATGGCTCAAGCTGCCTCAAACTCAATCCTCCTGCTTCAACCTCCCAGAGTGCTACTATAACAAACTTGAGTCACCATACCTACATTTTTAGAATTTTTATTTTATTTACAGAGATAAAAAATTAAGATACAGTGAAGTTAAATGCCTTGTCTATCAGAGCTGAGTTGAAAGCCAGGCAGCCTGACCAATCACGAGGCTGACAGTTTTGGCATTATGCGCAGCTTAGGAAGTTCACTACTGGTTACTACCTGACTCGAGTACCCTGTGGAGAACAGTTATTAGCTGCTTGGGTAATATGGGCAGTAAACAGTGTAGGTTCTCGTGGACCTCGAAGGTCCCATCCCATTGGCTGGTCATGCCCCAAGAAGACTTTGCGTTTGGCTCTGTTCCGTGTGCTTTGGGAAGGCACAGCACTGTAGTTGTCATCAGCTGTCCCGTGGATGTGATGGAGTCTGCCCTTTGGCTGCCTTTCCCAGATGCTGTGTGTTTCCTTCCAGTCTTCCAGCATGCAGAGAAGAATGTGGCCTTACTCAGGTTCTGCCCAGGCCAGTGGCACCAGGCCCACCTGGAGAGAGAGGTCTGGGTAACTAGGTTGGCTGGCCCGAGAAATGGAGCTACCTCTTGTTTGCTTTTCTAATAATAGCCCTGGACATCAGCCTTGTGCCATTATTTTGGGGAGCGTGGAATGTGTGGCAGCTCCGAGCTCATTAGCTTCATTCCTGTCCAGGGATAAAGCCTTGGTAGGGGCTATGACTTCATCTCTTTTACTGGAGGGGGAAACTGAGGCATCAAGATGTCACCAGGGAGCAAGGGATCACCAGAGGGCATTTAATGAGTCAGTGCTGAGGTTGGGAATAGGACAGAGGAAGCTCAGTCAATCCCCGCTGCCCTTTACGAATGGGGAAGTGATGGGGTAAGGACACGGGCCAGGCTAAGGAGCCGAGTGTGCAAGACTGGGAGGTCCAGGCCCTGTGAGCTCTGTAGGTTTATGCTGAAATGTATTCTGAGCACTGAGGTTTGCATTTGGAGGGCTGCCCTCGGGGGGGTGGGGGAGGGAGGAACGGAGAAAGGTTAGTGTCTAATCTCAGTGTCCTGTGAGGCAAGGGTGCAGGACAGCTAGCAAGAGGCAAGTATGTGTGTCATGTATGTTTCCCTTTTAGAAATTCCTGGTGGTTGGCACATGTCAAATGGGCTCTATAAGGCCTCTACACACAAATCCACCCCCACGGTCCAGGTTTGGGTCAAGAGTATTTCAGAGGAAATAACTGAAATTTTCTGGCTCTAAAGATGAGATTTCCTGGGGTTCTTTCCTGGGAGATATTGAAGGTTAGGGGACTGATGTCTGTATATCCAGCTATCTGGGAAGCTGATGCAGGAGGATTGCTTGAGCCCAGAGTTTGAGACAAGCATGGGCAGTGCAAACTCATACACACACACACACACAGAGCTGAGGTCAGCAGCTGACTGACTTGGGAGCATGGTAACACATCTTTCCAGGCCTCTTGCTTAGGAATTTGCTTGTTGGTGTATCCCTGTTGATCCTAGAGAACCCACCTATGGGACTGACACTACTGGAGCTCCCCTGCTGTAGTCCAGAGGCCGGGGTGTTTTGACACAGCAAAAAGCTAGAAGGTGTGTATCTTCCTGGAAAGATGACGTGTCCTATTGTTTCCCAAGTTTCCATGTTCATGGTTTGGGGCAAGGTGGTGGTATTAGGCTGGAAAGGATGGCGCTGGCGAGAGAGCTAAGGCTGAATGGGTAGGCTCTCTTGGTGCCAGTCAGACATGGTCCCTTTGTTGTTTTCTGCTCAAAAAACTCTTGGGGTGTCATTAAGGCTCTTGCTTCCGAGACCCTTGAGGCAAGGAAGATGTTCCCTTCAGCTTTGGAGACTAGGTGTGTTGTTGGTTGGGAGCACTGGGCCAGGTACATGTGAGCACAGGTTGATTTCAAGGGTGGGACCTGGTCAGGAGGGGAGTGAATGAGAATTCTGGCCTGTAGGGAAAGGGCAAGTGTCTGTGTGGAAACTACAGGATGTAGTTGAGTTGTGTAGGATGAGAAAGTGAGCGCCTGAAATTTATGTCACAGTGTTGGAGTTAAGAGAGATGCTACAGGGACGGAGTTTGGGCCCCGCCAACTGTCTGAGTCTGCATCCTTGCAGATGTCTGGTCTAGTGTGGTCTTGTCGTGGGTCTTTTGGCTATGGATTGGCAGAACAGGGTACTCAACCAGAATTCTAAGTTCTGAGGGGGTAGCCTTGGCTCGTGCAGAGTACTGCCTGCCCTGGTGGGACTGTGCAAGAAATGTTCTCTGGAATCTGGCGGCTGTGCAGGCACAAACCTGTTAGACAGCAAGGGCTTAGGGGCTTGCCTGCTTCAGCTCCGCGGAAGTGCCAAATGGCTACGTGGGGGTTCCTGTAGGGAGGCACCAGACCCCGCCACAATACAGATACTGTTGCCCTCCTCCACTAACTTGTCACACCTCCCCGGTGGTGAGAGCCTAGGCAGTTTGGTTGGCGGCAGGGCTGGCAGACATCAGGCGTGGGCGGAATCGAAGCTCTAGGAGTTTGCATGGAGGTGCAGGCAGCCTGCGTGCCTGACTGGGAAGGAAGGAGGGAGGAGAAGGGCGGGGAAGGGGAGCCAGCTCTTAGCCCTACGGAGGCTATTTTTAGCCGGGCTATCTGATTGTTACCGGTGTGCACACAGCTGGGTGTCTCCCTGGCTGGGTAAAACCCTGCAGGCCTGGGAGGTGGGAGGGCCTTGCTGATGACTCCTTCCTGGTGCTGGTGTCTGTGGGCAGGAGCCTGCTAGCGGGAGCTTTAAAGGTGTGAGGGCAGCGGTGTACTTAGGATCTGTCTCTTCTGTGTGACTTTGTGCTCTGTTGGTAAGGTATGCCACGTATATGTTGTCATCTCTGTGTGTGCGCCATTGTTCACGCGTCAGTCTTGTACCTTGCTGATGCTGGTTGTCATCATTTGTTTGCTTATTTACTGTGGTGCTGGTGACTGAACTCAGGGTCTCAGGCAAGTAAGTACTCTACACCGAGTTACACTTGCAGCCCCCCCCCTTTGGTTTTTAATTTCTTTTTTTTTAAGTTATCTATTTTATATCCATGAATGTTTTGCCTGCATGTATTTGTATATGTATGTGTATCGTGTGTGTGTGTCTGTGTGTGTGTGTGCACGCGCGCCCGCACGTTCGTGCACATCTCAGGCTCTAGGAGGTCGGAGGAGGAAGAATATTGGATTCCCTAGAATTGGAATGTATAGATGGCTGTGAGCCACCATGTGGGTGCTGGGAATAGAACCAGAATCCTCTGCAAGAGCAAGTAGTGCTCTAAATTGCTGAACTATCTCTTACCCACTGATTTTACTTTTTATTTTGAGACAGGGTCTCACTAAATTGCCCAGGCTACCTATGATCTCACTGTGTAGCCCAGGAAGATCTTGAAATTGTGATCCTGCTGCCTCAGCCTCTGAAGTCGTTGAGATTATAGCCCTGTGCTTCCAGACCCAGTCACCTGTTAGGATCTGCACTCGGGCTATGTTTAATATGCTTTCTGTTAGACGTGTGTGTATGTGTGTGTGTGTGTGTGATAAAGAGCTGAGAGCTTGTGTTTAGTATGAAACATCTTTACGAGTGTTAATGTGTGCTTCATTAGTGCATATCCGTGTTTGTGCTGTCTTTCTATGTGCTATTGCTATGTACTTGTGCATGCTATATATAAACCTACAAGTGTCACGTAATTGGAGAATAGACATTGGCTAATTTTACCTGCTAAGTAGGGTTGACTTTTTAAAATTATTCTTATATAGAGTTTAAAAATATTGTGTTGTAAAAAATATTGTGTTGTGGGGCTATAACAAGAATTGAGGGAATAGTTTTTTTTTTGTTTGTTTGTTTGTTTTTGGTGGGGTTTGCTATCTGAGCCTTTGTGAAGGGAGAGGCTACATGGTCATATTCTCCATTAAGATGTGGGGTAAGAAGCACTCCATTGCCCTGGCAGTGGTGTATGTCTTTAATCCCAGTACTCAGGAGGCAGAGGCAGGCGGATCTCTGTGAGTTTGAGGCCAGCCTGGTCTATAGAACAAGTTCCAGGACAGCCAGGGCTATACATAGAAACCCTGTCTCAGATTTAAAAAAAAAAAAAAAAAAAAAGAAGCACTCCATCATCTGGTGAGTGATTGGTATTTGCACTTGGTCATCTCAGGAGAGGGTTATTAAATGGGAATTAAAATGGAAAGAGGCTGCTTACCTTCCACATTAAAAATGGAGTCAGTCAACAGAGGAAATTCATCTGCCTTCCTACTTTGTCCTTCTCTGCAGAACCCAGAAGTAAGATGGCCTCCGACCTGGAGAGTAGCCTCACCTCCATAGACTGGCTGCCACAGCTGACTCTCAGAGCCACTATTGAGAAGCTTGGGAGCGCTTCTCAGGCTGGACCTCCAGGGGGCGCCCGCAAGTGCTCCCCAGGCTCCCCCACGGATCCTAACGCCACCCTCAGCAAAGATGAGGCAGCGGTCCACCAAGATGGCAAGCCACGGTACAGCTATGCCACCCTCATCACCTACGCCATCAATTCCTCCCCAGCTAAGAAGATGACTCTCAGTGAGATTTACCGCTGGATCTGCGACAACTTCCCCTATTATAAGAACGCTGGCATCGGTTGGAAGGTAGGACTGTTTCTGAGGGCTGGGCTTGTACCTAACCTTTAGCAACCTTCTCTGCTTTTGTTTCTTCTTATAACCTAGTCTGATCTACTCTGACTTGTCTCAGGGATACGTGAACTCAAGATCCCTTATCTTCTACCCCTGCTTCTATTTACTTTAGAGTCCACCAGCTTCAGAAGCATTACCATGGAAACACTAGTGATGCCAAGCCATTAAATATAGTTATGAAATGGCAGGATGCTGTTGTTGGCACACCCTGTTATTGTCCAGTTCCCCAAAAGGGCACTCTTTGATTTCATATCTTTCTCGTCACTGCTCTGTTCAAGTCATTGAGCAAGGAAAGGTCTGACTCCTACTTTGGTGGGAAACTCATCAAATTCTATAGCTTCCTTGCAGATAGCCATCATCTTTTGAAGCATTGTGTACTAAGAGAAAAAAAAAAAGTAATTAGGATCTTTACTGGTAGCTGGTTCACTAGCAGGTAATGAGGTTGTAGGTGAAGACCATGGGAGTCCTTTTTGAAGAGGAGAAAGAAGGTTGATATTAAACTGTATATTTTTTAGCCATGTGTAGTGTCGCACACCTTTAACCCCGGCACCTTGAAAGTGTAGGCAGGTGGATCTCTGAGTTCAAGGCCAGTCTGATCTACACAGCAAGTTCCAGTCCAGCCAGGGCTACAGAGTAAGACCATCCCCCAGCCAAACCAGACCAAAGGGGAAAAAATAACCTCAAAACCAAAACACACAAACAAACCACAAAGATCTGTCTGTCTGTCTGTCTGTCTGTCTGCTGACAATGTCACGAGTGGCTCAGTCTGGCCTGACCTGGAACTCATGATGTAGCTGAAGCTGACCTTGAACTACTGTTTCTCCGGTCTTGACCTCCCTACACTTGGGATGGCAGGCATGCCAAGCCAGGCTTCGTTGTCATCATTTGGAGCAGTCACTCATTTGCCAACTGTTGAGTAGGAATGGGGATTAAATGTTGTTTTCTCACTCCGTAAATCACCAGTTGACTTTCAAACCAGATGATGAACTGGGGCTGTTGAAAGCACTCAGTCTTCGGGTAGTAAATGTGCCCCTTTAGGCTATGGCTCTCTGTGCTCCAACACATGCGCACTGGGGCTTTCCCTTTCTCCAGATGTGGTCGTTCACCGACACATGCACATTGCAGGTTTTCCTTTCCCCAGATGTCGTTCTGAGTGTTATTGAGAAAATGAAGGTTGTCTGTGCTTTTGTTTCACTCCTGAGCCTTGTTTTGTTTTACTCTTTGTTGTATGTGCTTATGTGTCTTGCATGTTAGGGTGCCCCAAAACATGTGGAGGTTAGAAGACAAACAACCTCACTATTGGTCTTTGCCTTCTACCTCGTTTGAGACAGGGTCTCTAATGTTGTTAAGAACTGTGTATAGCTGGCCCGTTGGCCTGGGAGCTTCTGGATACTGTCTTGTGTCTGCCTCCCATTTGCTATAGGACAACACAGTGTTCTCAGTGCTTAACACTGGCATGACAAACCTTGCTATTGCTCCTGCCTTTATGTAGGTTCTGGAGATGTAACTTATTCCTCACACTTGTGAGCTTTACTCACTGAGCTATCTCCCCATAGAATACGCAGGATTTTTGACTTGTGTAATGTATATAGACAGTATAAAAATACTGCTCTTTTTGCTTTTCATAAGGAATTGAGAAATGGGGGTAGATATGACTTTGAGGTGTTTATTTGTTGGTGTGTGTGCTTAGTATGTGTGTGCAAGCGTGAGTCCATGCATACCACATATGGCTGTGGAGGTCAGAGGACAGCCTGGGGTATGGTGTTTGTCTTCCAGCTGGTTTGAGGCGGGGCCAGACTGGCTAGTGTGATCTTTCAGGGATTCTTATGTCTCTAGCTCATATCTAAATCCTAAAAACTCTGGGATTACAGGTGTGGTCAGCTACACCTAGTTAATGTGAGTTTAGGTCTTCTTGCTGGGTGTCAAACTTTATAGACTGAACCATCTCCCAAGATTCTACTTAAAATTTATTATAATTAGTGTGTGTGTGTGTGTGTGTGTGTGTCTGTCTGTCTGTCTGTGTACACCCTGATGTGCATATGGAGGTCAGATGATAACTTCCTAAGTTGATTCTTTACCTTCCATCTGCATGTGGGTTTCAGGGACTGAGCTCAGGTACCCCAAGGCTGTGTGGCAAGCACTTTGCCCCCACCCCCCATCATCTTATCAGCTCGTCAGCAGCCTTCCCTCACTGCCCCCAATCTCACCATGTAGCTCTGGTTGTCCTGGGACTCACTATGTAAAACAGAATGGCTTCATCTCAAACTCACAGAGATTCACTGGGCTCTTCTTCCTGGGAGCTGGGATTATTAAAGGCATGCACTACACCTGGCTTATTTCGAGAAATGGTCTTTTTATGCAGTCCTGGCTGCCCTAGAACTCACTGTGACTGTAGACCAGGCTGGCCTCGAACTCAGAAATCCGCCTGCCTCTGTTTCCTGCTTGTGTCTCTTGAGTGCTGAGCTTACAGGTGTGGGGTACCATGTCTGGCTATTTTTATTGTTGTTATTGTTTGTCTTTGGAGACAGAGTCTTACCATATGACTCTGGCTATCCTGGAACTTGCTATCACCAGGCTAGCCTCAAGCTCAGAGATCTTCCTGGCTTGAGGCATTTATATATGTGTTGTTAATTTGATAGGAAGGCTGAAAGCTATAAAGGTAACTTTTCATGATCACCTGGTCACTGTCACCTCTGACTTTGGTGGTTTCCTTCCCTCACCCCTCTGCTGTCTGTGCACCCGTCCCTCCAGCGTACAGTGCTGAGGTGCTGCGTATGCCCTGGAACTTGACTGTATGTTCTTCTGTGTCCCTTTGGAAAATACTGTGGTTTGCCCAATGCTCAGATCTAACCTGCTTCTTTGCTTCACCAGAATTCCATTCGACACAACCTTTCCCTTAACAAGTGTTTCCGGAAGGTGCCCAGACCTCGGGATGACCCCGGGAAGGTGAGCTGTTGCAGGAATCAAAGGGAGGAGGAAGGAGAGGTGACAGCACTCAGAGTCCGGTGGCGTTCTAATTACCAGAAGAGGAAACCATGTTAGCTTTAAAAGCATCCTTGTTTTTTCCTCAAAGGAAGAGCATGGTTGCCAAGCTGCTGGGCCTTTTCTAGAGTGGATGACTAAAGACTATGAAATCTCTTTGTTTTTAATAGGAATGTTTATGGTAGAGTTGTCTTTGAGGTTCCTCTCTTCCTTTCCTTTTCTTCCTTTCTTTCTTTCTTTCTTTCTTTCTTCTCTCTTTCATTCTCTCTTTCTCTTTTCTTCCTTCCTCCCTTTCTTCTTCCTTCCTTTCTTTTCATGTTTTGAGACAGTGTATCACTATGTCAATCTGGCTGGCCTGGAACTTAATATGTAGACCAGGCTAACTCCAACTCACAGATTCAAGTGGTGGGATTAAAGGCATGATCAGAATAGGCATGGTATTACACTTTTTTTTTTTTTTGTGGCTTTTTAGAGACAGGGTTTCTCTGTGTAGCCCTGGCTGTCCTGGAACTCACTCTGTAGACCAGGCTAGCCTCGAACTCTTGAACTCAGAAATCCGCCTGCCTCTGCCTTCCAAGTGCTGGGATTAAAGGCGTGCGCCACCACCGCCCGGCGGTATTACACATCTTTAATCCTGGCACTCTGGAGTCAGAGACAAGTGGATTTGTGTGAGTTTGAGGCCAGCCTGGTCTATATAGAGAGTTCCAGGACAGCCAGGGCCTTAGAGAGAGACTCTGTCTCAAAAAATTAAAAGACAAGACCCAAACAAATAACAAAGGCATGTACTTATGCCCAGCCTTTTTATTTGTTTGAGATAGAGCCTCACACTCTGTAGCCCAGGCTGGAGAGGCCCCCTTTCTTTTGAGAAATACTTGTTCCTACATGTAAAATGTTGGCTTAGTCACCTTTTCTTTCTTTTCTTTTTTTTTTTCAGAACCTTATTTTATTTGTTTTCTTCATGCTACAGTGCAACCTTTCAGAGTCAAATACATAATGTCCATAGATTTTTAGTCACCTTTTCTTCTTTTGAGACAGGGTTTTACTGTATAGCCCAGGCTGGCCTTGAACTTGCCATCTTCCTGCCTAAGTCCCTCCTGAGTGCTGGATTACTGGTGTGTGCCAACATACCGAGTTTGCTTATTAACCTTTTGGAAGCTTTTCTATGTAGAGTCTGAGGTCTTACTTTCCAAAGGGAAAAGGGAGTGGTTCTCCCCATTTGACAGATGCTAAGGCTCAAGGCACTTTTGCCTCAGGTCATAGGGGAAAGGAAAGGGCTTTCTGGCTTTCTCAGCTCTCTGACATAGTTACTGTTGTTCTTCTGCCCCTTTGGAACAGTTGAAGCTAGTGTTTGCACTGCTCCATGATCTTTGAGGACAGAGTTACTCTGTGACCTTTGAGGACAGATTTACTCCTCACTAGTACTCAGCTCCCTCGAGATTCTATCTGGATGTCCAGCCCAGCTTCTTCTCTCTCCCCTTCTTCCCTTTCCTTTTTCTCTTCTCTCTTGCTTGATTTCACTTCTCTCTTCTAATCTGTACTGGGGAATCCAACGCCAGGTGTTCGATTTCCATGCTGGGCAAGCACTCTACCACTGAGTTACATTCCCCAGCCCCACCTCATTTTCAGTATGACTGCTATTAGAGACCCTTTCCAACAGGAACTTTATAGGTAATGCTTCTCTTCCCCGTGGGGTTGGTTCCCTTTCCAGGGCTCTTATTGGACAATTGACACCTGCCCCGACATTTCCCGGAAGAGAAGGCACCCTCCAGATGATGATGTAAGTTCTCTCTTCTTTGGGAGATCCCTTTCTTGGATTTTAATCATTTCTGTGGTAAATTTGGGTTAACACCAGCGAGGTGGAGCCACAGGCATGGCTCGTGGGTGAGTGTCTCACCCCTGCCAACAGCTTTCTCTTCTTTCACAATTTCCAGCTATCCCAAGACTCCCCAGAGCAAGAGGCCAACAAAAGCCCCCGGGGAGGTGTTCCAGGGAGTGGAGAAGCCTCACTCTCTCATGAGGGGACTCCTCAGATGTCACTGCAGAGCCCCTCCTCCATGGCCAACTACAGCCAGGTAGGAAGCTGAGATGACACACATAGGGGGATTGGACGGATGGTTCAGTGGGTTTAGATATCGTTCTGTTCCAAATTGCATATTAAGGACCTGTGGTATGCTAGGCAGATAGATTAGGAAAGAAGGAAAAAGGAAAAGAGGGAAACCCAGCCAGAAGGAAGGAGGGACAGAGAGGCATGGAGGTGCGCTAGGGAAGGGTTCACAGAGAAGAAATGGAGAGTGGTAGGTAAGAGGCCAGGTGATGCTGTGTCATTGGCCAGCTGGAGGGGGTGCAAAGGACAGACTTGACCCCAGTGGCCTTTGGAGGTTATACTGCTTCAGAAGGGACTTAGGTCACCGTTCTTACCTGTTTTTGCAGGGCCCAGGGTCTGTGGATGGTGGAGCAGTGGCAGCAGGGGCCCCAGGGCAGGAAAGCACAGAGGCGGCCCCTCCTCTCTACAGCACCAACCACGACTTCAAATTCTCCTACTCAGAGATCAACTTTCAGGACCTAAGCTGGTCCTTCCGCAACCTCTACAAGTCCATGCTGGAGCGCTCCTCCGCCTCTCAGCACGGTGAGTGCAGTGTGACAGGCGGGAGACAGCCTGGCTTTCTTTGTCTTTCCTCTTTTTCCTTGACACAGGATCTCTCTATGTAGCTTGGCTGGTCTGGAACTTGCTAGGTAGATCAGGCTGCCTTTGAACTTTCAGAGATCTGCATGTCTCCCCCTTCTGGTTGCTGGGACTAAAAGTTCCTTATATTGTCAAATAAGTGGAAACATTCTCTTCTATCCCTGTTTTCTATCTTTTTGGGTTTTTGAGATTACACTTTTTACAGTGTGTGTGTGTGTGTGTGTGTGTGTGACTGAGTGTGTGTGTGTCCCCGCCCGCACGCATACACACATGCGTGCTGCACATGCCATGGCACACAAGTGGTCAGAGGACAGCTTGTGGGAGTCAATTCCCTTCTTCCACCGTATAGGTCCCAGCAATCAAACGTGCATTAGGTTTGGCAGCAAATGCACTTACCCTCAATTTCTTGTTTTAATATATGAAACTGGTCACTGGTCAGAAGAAACATAAGGACTAAAGTATTTGGTACAGACAGCTGATTCAGAGGCACACTAGGGTATCGTCTTCAGAAAACGAACTAGAGGATCATCCAAAGGCAGTGATTTTCCCAGCAACCCTCTACCCCAATCCTGGGGATCTGACTCAGGGGCTGTGTGTGATAGCTGAGTGTTCTACCCCTGTGCTGCACCTCTGGTTTACGGCTGTGAGTCATTCAGTGTATGACCACTAGGGGACAATAGTGGTACCCTTTTCCCAAGAATCCTTATGCTTTATAATAAGAATAACTTACTTTTCTTTTTCAGTTAGTCAGTTAGGGTGAGAGGGAATTGCAGATATCCCAGGCTGGCCTTGCACTTGCCAAGGATGTGTAGCCAAGGATGACTTTACCTTCTGATCCTTCTCTTGTGCCGACTGCTGGGATTACAGTTGTGCTCTGCTACACCTAGTTACAAGCTGGGGATGGAGCCAGGGCTTAGACAGTGGGAGCATGCGCTCAGCTCCAACTAAGGCTGCCAGCTGAGCCTCACCTCAAGCTCCTTCTGCTCTACCCTGTTTTATTTTTTCCTTTGAGACAAGGTCTTGCTGTATAAGCATTATCTCTCCTGAACCTCATTAAGTAGACCAACCTGGCCTTGAACTCGGAGTGATGCCTGTCTCTGCCTCCTGAGTGCTGGGATTAAAGATGTGTGCCACCAGGCTGAGCTTTAACCTGCTTTCTTAACCACCTGCCCAGGGTTGGCACTGCCCACAGAGGTCTGGGCCTTCCCACATCGATCACTAATCAAGAAAAATGTCCCCCACACGTCTACTGCCCAGTGTGGTGGAAGCATCTTCTTGACTGAACAATTGACGTTCCTTCTTTCTAGATGACCCTAACCTCTGTTGACAAAAATACTAACCACACACACCTAACCACACACACATACCACACATATGTATGCTTGTGCACACAGACACACACACACACACACACACACACACACACACACACACACACATGCTTTCACATATGCATGCATTTTTGCATGTGTGTGTGTGTGTGTCTGTGTCTGTGTCTGTGTCGTCTGTCTGATTGTCTGTGTGAATGTGGTGAATGTGTAAATGTGTTTGCCTATAGAGGCCTGAGGTCAGTTCAAGTGTTTTCTTCAGCTGCCTTCCACCTTATGTATTAAGGCAGGGTTGCTCACTTGAATACAGAGCTGCGTATTAGGCAAGTCCAGCTAGTCGCCTTGCTCTGGAGCCCCGTGTCTCTGCCCGTGAGCTCTGGGATTAGAGGTGGGCTGCGTACCTTGATAGTGCTTACATGAGCATCGGGGATGTGAACTCTGGTTCTCACAATTACACAGCAAGCACTTTACCCGACTGAGTCCTCTCTCCAGCCCCAGTTCATGTATTCCTAAAAAAGAAGTTAGAAGTTGTGGTGGGGCTGAGAGTGTGGGCCTCGTGGTCTGTTTGGTAGTCCATTGTAGGCAGTGTGGGCTAGACAGAGTGATGAGGGACATGGGGCCTCAGTCACATTAACTTCTTTCTGAGGTCTGTCATCCCAGCTGAGAGAAAAACGTGAACACTGACATGTTCTGTCAAGAGTTCCTCCTCTCCTTTCTCTCTCCTCCCTCCTCCCCCCTCGACCTCTTCCACCATCCCCCTTTCTGTTTTAGTCTCTCTCTTCTCTTTTCTTCTTAACAAGGTCTCTGTAGCACATGCTGGCCTCCAATTCAGAGGTCCTCCTGTTTCTGCTTCCTGAGTGCTGGGCCCAGCGAGATCCTCCCACCTTAGCCTCCTAAGTGCTGGGAGTGTGGGCACTGGGCTCTGTGGCCAGGAGTTAATCTCTTCTTCTATAACCTAAGGGATCAATATCTAGAGTGTGGCCTAAAGTGTTAGCATTTGCTTGAGGATTAAAACAACTCATATTGCTGATTGATTGGAGGCAGGAATCTGGAGAGACTGCCAGAAGCAAAGTAAGAAATAAGACTGTGTGAGGTGAGGGCATTGTGAACATTTACTCAGGTTTCTGGTGATAGCCAGCTCCAGGCTTCTCCAACATTTTGACATTTTGACAGCATAATATCACCCTCAGAGTTCATACATGAGAACAATGCAGTTAAATTACAGAAAACAAAATGTAAGAAAACACCTCAGGCTGGAGAGATGGCTCAGAGGTTAAAGAACCCTGACTGCTTTTCCAGAGGTCCTGAGTTCAGTTTGCAGCAACCACATGGTGGCTCACAACCATCTGTAATGAGATCTGATGCCCTCTATTGACATGCAGGTGTATATGCAGGGAGAACATTGTATATATAATAAATAAATAAATCTTTAAAAAAAATCTCATAATTTTTTAAGAGACTTACTGGTTTAGTGGTTGAGAGTCTATGATTTTGTGCTGGCTATACTGATAGCTATCCTGAGCTGCATTCATTTGGCCTGGGGGCTGCAGGTTGTACACTCACACAACTTAGCTCTTCCTTGCCTAGTTGTCTTGAGAGATTAATCTGTCCGTATGCTGCTTCCCACCCAAGCTGTATTCCCTAGGTACTGAATACAAGAAGGCAGAACAGTAGTGGACCGAGGGACAGTAGGTGGAACACTGTCTGCCCAATAGCTGCATTTTAGTTAGAGTTTAAGTTTTAATTTTACCTGCTATGCGAAACCTTTGAAACTGATTCCCGCCCTACATCTAACTCCCCTAAAAGTAGCATGAATCGTCACTAGTGAGGTTTTAAAGTGTTTTATTAATGTTTCCATGGTCACCAGTGGGCCAGAGCTTTCCCCTAACCTAACTGCTCTTTCCGGTCTGTTATCTACCAGAAGGGCACAGGGTTCTTGCGGTTGCAGAATGACCTCTGTCCTTTCAACTCTCCTGCCTGAGCTCTCATCCTGAAAGAAGATGTCATTTAGTGAAACTGTGTAGCCCAAATCATTTGCCTGCTTCCTCTTCCCCTGCAGGCTTTTCCTCACTCCTGGGAGACATGCCACCTTCTAACAACTACTACATGTACCAGCAGCAGCAGCAGCAGCAGCAACAGCAGCAGCCACCACCGCAGCCACAGCCACCACCCCAGCAACCACAACCACAGCAGCAGCAGGCACCCACTCAGGGCCCCTCAAATGTAGGGGGTGCCCCTCCACTGCACACCCCAAGCCCTGATGGCTGTACCACACCCGGGGGAAAGCAAGCAGGAGCTGAAGGCTATGGCTCCCCCGCTGGGATGGCCATGCATCCTCCCCCACTGCAGCATGGAAGCTACCACACTCATCAGCACCATCCCCACCCCCACCCTGCCCAGCAGCCAGCACAGCAGCAGGCACAGAGCCAGGCACCCATCAACAGCACTGGCTTTGGTGAGTAAGAAGGGTACAGAGAGAGCTGGGAGAAGCAGGAGTGAACTGTTTCCTCACTGGCGTGGAGGGAGGTACCATGGGTGACAAAGTTAACAGCTGGTCTTCTAGGATCAGTCTCTTGCCTTCTTTTTTTTTTTTGTTTTTTGTTTTTTGTTTTTCGAGTCAGGGTTTCTCTGTGTAGCCCTGGCTGTCCTGGAACTCACTCTGTAGACCAGGCTGGCCTCGAACTCAGAAATCCGCCTGCCTCTGCCTCCCAAGTGCTGGGATTAAAGGCTTGCGCCACCACCGCCCGGCTAGTCTCTTGCCTTCTTACCTCATCTCAGCTGATGGAAGTTACTACATAAAGCCCTGCACTACTGAGAACTGAGGTTGGGGATTTCATTGTTCCCAGTCCATATTGGCAGATGATCTAGGATTGCTTTGCATCTCTGCCCGCGGTGCTTAATGGACAGTTACTTTACCATTCCTGCATCCTCAGCTCTGGTGTCCACAGCTCTGGTGCTGGTGCAGCTGTTGAGCTGGGTCACTGTGAGAAGCTTGCATGTGTTGACTGCTTGCCCTGTCTCACCACCCACCCCTCTCTTCACAGCCTTTCCTCCAGACTGGTGCTCCAATATTGACTCCTTAAAGGAAAGCTTCAAAATGGTGAACCGGCTCAACTGGTCCAGCATCGAGCAGTCCCAGTTCTCAGGTTAGCGCTTTAAGGACCACTTGCGGAGGGAAGAGGGGGATGTGCTAGAACCCATGTGCATGGCCAAGTGGGTTTGGGACAGAATTCCATCACTTCTGTATGTTACACGAGAAAGATATATTATTGGTATTTTTAGATTTGACTCAAAATTTTGCTATTCAAATATTACAATGCTTTATGCTAGTCATCTTTTGGGGAAGAAGAAAGGCTCCTGAGAATTTGGAGACTCTGGACCACCATTTTGTAGTTTTGCTTCCTGGCAGGGAGATGATAGTGAATTCATTAAGTCATTTTGAACATTTTTGTTCACCAAGGAGATGCAAATTAAAATAAGAGTTTGGCAAGGGACAAATAGAATGGAGAGCTGAAGGTGGAGCCGTGATAGACGTAGCTGTGGCCTCTGGGCAGCCACATTAGGACTCTCCTTAAGAGAAAAAGAAAGTAGTCAAAAAGGTTGCAAGAAGCATCCCTAGGTAGAGTCAAATGAGTAGGCTTGTTTCCAGTCGGGTTTATTTACTTATTCTTTTTACTTTAAATGTATCAGTACAGAATAAGGTTAATGTAGGCAGTCCTAGAGAAAAATTCTAATTAAAAACTGGCACGTTTAATGATTCTTGTTATGTCACATTTCAATAAATGCTTATAGAAGCAAAAAAGGAAAAGGTATCAGTCATTATCGTTAGTAGGTGGCATGAGTGGTACGAGATGTGAGGAGACCAGGCCATGTACGGGGACGGGTGTGGTGAGGAGACCACGCACCGGGGACGGTGTGGTGAGGAGACCACGCACCGGGGACGGTGTGGTACGGGCTCTGGCAGTTCCTCAGGGCTACCATGGCTGATGTTCTTGTTTCTAGAGCTGATGGAGAGCCTACGGCAGGCAGAGCAAAGGAACTGGACCCTCGACCAGCATCATATCGCCAACTTGTGTGACTCCCTCAACCACTTCCTCACCCAGACTGGTCACATGCCCCCACAAGGGGGTTCTCACCGACCACCTGCCCCTTCCCGCATCACTGACTCCTGTGCCCTCACCAGTGGCAAACCAGAGCCATCCATGAACCAAGGTACGACACAAAGTTGCCAGAGAAGTGGAGACTGAAGTAAGTGAAGGGTGAAGGGAAGGGAAAAGAGAAATGCACAATCGGTTTTCTAGGCGGTGACTTGGCTGAGTCCTGGAACCAGCTTGTTGACTAAATATCTGTTGAATCAGTAAAGTCCTGCAGGCGGGCCTAAAGAATTGCTGCAGAGGCGGCAGACTCGGTTCCTTTGACACCTCAATTTGGAGATCAGAATTACCTTTTAAAAAGGGAGGGGATTTGTTAAAGAAGGTCCTTATTCCAAATTGTCCCAGTAATAACCATCACCTGAATCCCACTCAAGCCAGTGAAACTGGAAACTCGGTGAGAGTGTGTCTGGTTGTTCCCTTACCTTTGATCCCTCCCTTCCCACCCTGAGAGCTGAGGGCTGGTAGCTTTTGCAGAATGTTTCCTGCATGTATGATCTCTAAAACAAGACAGGAAGAGAGACAGACTGAGGGACAAAGAGACATGGTTTCCCTCCCTGCTTCGTTGACTACAGTAATCCCCCAGTAAAGTAACTCTTGTTTTGCTTTGGTAGTAAACTCTTATGGGCACCCACAAGCCTCTCATCTCTACCCTGGCCCAGCACCAATGTACCCAATCTCCACCCAAGACTCAGCAGGATACAATCGCCCAGGTAAGAGTTGGGGAGGGTGTTTCATGGACAGACAAGCACACCGATCTCTCAGTGTCATTTTGCTTTCCTCGGGCATCTTCTCTCTGCCCTTCTGTCTGTAGCTGCGAGGATGGGTGAGGTGTCATGGTCCCCAAGACCGCATGATGAGCTGAGCTACCCTCTAGGGAGGTGCACATAGGTGCAACTAAAAAGGGCACTTTTATTTAATTAAATTCACTTTGTTTGGTGGTGCTGGGAGTAGAGCCAGGACCTCACACACACTACAGGGTGTACCTCTGAGCTACACCCCTAGCTTGGGACTGGCTTTAAATTTACCTTGTGGGGCTGGAGAGGTGGCTCAGTAGTCAGGAGCACTAGCTGTTTTCCCAGAGGACCTGGGTTTCATTCCCAGTACTCACATAGTTTACGTGGCTTACAGTGGTCTATAACTCTAGTTCCGGGGATCTGACACCCTCTACTGGCCTCTGCTGGCACTCATGGATGTGATGCACAGATATACATGCAGGCAGAACACACATACACATCCAACAGAATGATTTCTAAAGATTGAAACATCCTGCAACTACAACACTGAAAAGAAGTAAAATTATGAATGTAAATGGAAGATAGCTGTGAGGGATATTTATGTTCAACTTTGGAACCAAGAGGGAAGACAGACGAATGAAATGAATGCCTCACATAAACAGCTTTTACCCATGTCTGTGGTCCTGTCATGTGACCGCTCGCATGGGGCATCTGGGATCAACTTACCAGTTTGTTTTTTGTTTGTTTGTTTTGTTTTTGTCTTTTGTAGTGTTGGTTGAACTTAGGGTTTCTTGTGTGCTGGGCAAGTTCTGTGCCACTGAGTTGCTTCCTCAGCGTGGGCTTGGACTGTCTGTGACGGTGGGGAAGCAAAGAGCAGGGAGCCGCTGAGCCATTGTAGACAGTGCAAAGGGTCAGATCCCTCATGTGTAAATGTGTTTTAGGCCATTCACTGTTGCCATCTTCTCTGATCACAAGAATCTTCAGTTTTGAGGGTGGCGTCTGTTTCTTTGTCCATGCACTGCAAATATGACTTTCGGTGCTGCTCTTTCATATAATATCAGCTAATTAAGCTATTTTATCATTGTTCGATAATCTTCACGGATGTAGAGTTTAATGACAGAATAGTGAGTGCTAGATCACCATGGGCTTCAGTGTGTTTCCTGAGATGTCACCGAATTAGTAGTCTGCAGCAGAAAGAACTATAGGCTATAACCCTGTTGTCATCAGAGGGGTGTCATCCAGCATCTGATGAGAGCAGATGCAGAGACCCACAGTCAAACACTAGTCAGGCAGATCTGGGGGAACTCCGTGAAGATGGCAAGGAAGGGGTTAGAAGCCAGAGGGGTCGAGGACACCATGAGAACACAGTCCACAGAATCAACTAAGCAGGGCTCACAGAAGCTCACAGAGACTGAAGCAATAGACAGGGACCTTGTGTGGGTCTGAGCTAAGCCCTCTGCATATACCTTATGGTTGTGTAGCTTGGTGTTCCTGTGGGACTCCCAACAGTGGGAGAGGGTATCTCTGTCTCTTTTGTTTGTACTTGGGACCCTTTACTTTGTACTAGGTTTCCATGTTCAGCCATGATATGAGGGTCTGTGCCCAATCTTGTTGTATCTTCTTAGGCCATTTTTGGTGGATATCCCTAGGAGGATTGTTCTTTTCTTTCTTTCTTTCCTTTTTCTTTGAAAGGAAACAGGAGGAGCTGATCTGGGGACGAGGGGAGTTGGAGAGAGGGACTAGGAAGGAAGGGTAACTACAGTCAGGATGGAATGTATGAGGGAAGAATTATAAAACACTCATACACATAACATAAAAAAAATTCTTTAAAGTTAAAAAAACTGTAGGCTGACTGACTGTAGGCTGACTGGATTGTAGGCTGACTGGATTGTAGGCTGACTGACTGTAGGCTGGCTGACTGGACTGTAGGCTGACTTACTGGACTGTAGGCTGACTATCTGGACTGTAGGCTGACTGGACTGTAGGCTGACTGAACTTCACTATGTCATCTCGGCTTCCTTTGTGGTGTCATTGGAGCAGAAGACCACTCACTCTCCATCCAGACTGATGGACTTGCTTCTCCTCCAGCTTCTTTTATGATCTGTCTTTCTTCTTGACAGCACACCACATGGTTACCCGGCCACCTGTCCCACCTCCTGGTGCCAATGAGGAGATCACCGATGACTTCGACTGGGACTTGATCACTTAACGAATCACAGTGGACATCAGCCCAAGGCCTGGTGGTGAATTCTGGCCACAGGGGAAGAACTGTCCCCGCCTCTCATCCCCAGACCTGTATATAGATATATAGCTTCTTTCTGTTCTCTCTGTCAGAGAAGCCACTGCAAGATGCTGCCGAGGATAATTCCCTTTCTTCCTCATTCTGTTTCCCTCCTGCTTCTTTTATTATTATTCTAATTATATTATTATTATTATTATTGGTTACATACTGCCCAGTCTGCTGCCCTCTGACCCTGGGCTTTGCCCTCCCTTTGCTCATTTGAAATCTTCAGGCCTCAAGATGAGCTGTTGAGGAAGGCTTCAAATTCTAGTTCACCTCTCTCTCTGAGAAACTCAGTGCTGATCCCACCTTTCAGTTCTGAGTAGAGTTCTGTTCCTGTCTGTCTCAGGCTGGCCCAGAGAGGCCGCAGCAAGTAGAGGGGGGTGTCTAAGGCACTGCTTGGCAACCATGACGTTGCAGTTTTACTCAATGGTGCTAATTGTGTCCTCAGAGCCCTCCCATCACACAGCCAGTCTTTACTTGTTCCGGCAGTCCTCGTGACAGGTGGGCTTGGAGAGCGGTGATGGGTACAGCCCAGGATGAAGTCGGGTGTGCACTGCCATGCCAAAGCACCCCTGGCTTCTTCCTGGCTCATGCTCTCAGGAGGTTAGCCTGTCTGCTCGGGCATGAGGACCACTGTCCATCATAGGTTCAGCTTCTTGGAAACAATGTCAATTTAAGGCATTTTGGCTTCGGAAAGGGAATTCTTTCTGAGAGTTAACTGGCTGTTCTGCATATATAAATGACCTACCATCATCTTTTCTCCTTCAGCAAATACTATTTTGTCTTCCTAAAGCTGTTTGTCCAAATCATCCACCTGTCTTTTTTTTTTTTGTCCCATTTTCTGGGATTCTCAAAAGACAAAAGGAAGCCATTCTCACTTCTAGTATCTTCACGTCATATACGTGCTGTGGGAACCTCTCTCCCTCCTGTCATAGCAGACTCATACGTGAGTACTGCTGATGGGACAGCGGGGAGAAGAGAGGGAGCCGGTGTAGACGTGGGTGGGAACCTGCCATTTGTTTAGCTGGACAGGGAGATGCTTCTCTTGAAGTTCCTGTCGGTGGGGTGGAAGCTTTTGATTTTGACAGGCAATGAAAATTGTAAGAGAGAAATGACTGATACAGAGACAGGGCTAGCGAGGGCAAGGCGCACGCCTAGGCACAGGGCGGAGTCTCCATTAACAGAGAGTGGCCGTGCTTTATTGCTGCAGAGGTCTTAGTGTGTTGTCAAATTTGACTTCTGAGAAGGAAAACCAATGTCACTTCCATTTTATTTTTACTAAATTTTCTGAAACAGACAAAATGCATATCTTCCACAGGGCCAATCTCTGTGGCTTTTGTTCATATGCTTTTATTTATCCATGATTTCTAAGACACTGGGCTTCCAGTTCTCACGTCCCCTCATCGGCCCCTTTCCTTTTTTAGAAGGGGGCGAATGTGTGAGACTGGGGAAGTCCAGTGGAGCTAGTAAAGGGGCAAGATGGGGCAGTTCACTAAAGAGCACTTTATTTCTTTGTAAGGAAAAAAAAAAAAAGGGAGAATAAGGAAAAAAAAGTGTCCTCCAAACCAATGTGCGATGTTCTGGAGAGCATCTGGTGGGCTGATGTATGACAAAATGCTTCTCCCTAGGGAAAGGGATGTTTCCCTAGAGGTGGCACACACTTTGCTCGGGCCCTACTAGACATCTCTTACTATTTCTTCCATTCAGGTGTATTCTACATAGCTTCCCTTTGGTTTCCTTAAGGTCTTGCCCTTGCAGAGTACCACCTCTTTTCCCAAACACCTTTCCTGGTCACATCTGTCCAAGGTTGGGGAGCATAGGCTGAGTCATACTCCCAGGTGCCCCTGGCTTCTCCATGTCTTGAGAACCAGTCTTCCTGGTGGGCAGCTAGAGCAGCTGCCTTGGGCTGGAGACCAGAGGGTAACTTTAGGCCTTTTGAGGTTCTAGCTCTCCAGGATCAGGCTTGCAGAATGGGACAGTTCAAACCTGATCCCCTTTGGGCCTCAGTTTCCTATGCCCTCCGTGACATGGAAAGAGAACTACTTTTATTTTGTTGGTCCAGTGTTGCTGGACATGAAGTATAGTCATTGCTGTTGTCTTGGGTGATGTGTGCACAGTTGTAGGGGTCACTGCCTATAAGAGGAAATAGGGGGAACAGCAGGGGAGCAGGAATAAAGGAGAAGTCATTTGTGTCGATCCACCTATCCTAGGCTTCCTCTCCTCAACCCCAAGTTTCTGGTTTGGTGAGTTCTTTATACCACCCATAATGCTTTGCATTGGTGCAGGCTGGGAAGGGGGTGTTATGGGCTCACAACTTGTTTGGTTTTTTGTTTTTGTTTTGTTTTTGTTCTTTTTTTGCATGCTTTCTTAATAAAAAAAAAAAAGAAAAGAATGTTTCTAGTTTTTATCTTATTGGCACTTCTCTCTAGTTTCTTTTTGCCTGGTTGGGAGAGGAGAAATGTGAAGCAGGGTGTTTTTGTTAGCATCCTGCTAACCCCTGTCTTCTTAGGGTTTACTGCTGTGTAGACACCATGACCACAGCAACTCTTACAAAGAAAAACATTTAACTGAGGCTGGCTTACGTTTCAGAGGTTCAGTCCATTATAGTCAGTGGCAGGGAGCATGGTCAGACATGGTGTGGAGAAGAAACTCAGAGTTCTACATCTCGATCCTAATGCAGCAAGAAGACTGTATGTGTTTCACACAGGGCATAGCCTAAGCATTTAGGACCTCAAAGCCCCGCCTCCACACTGACACACTTCCTCCAACAAGGCCACACCTCCTAACAGTGCCACTCCCTATAGCCAAGCATCCAAACACTTGAGTGTATGGGGGCCATTCCTTTTCAAAGTACAACCCCTCATCCATCCCTACCACTAGGTTTACTTAGCTTATAAGTGATGGATAAAAAAGAATTAGATACATATTTAACATTTTGTGTTTAAGATGCTATTAAGTTTAAAATGCTATTAAATGCTATTAAGTGAATTTTGTTGGAAGGTTGGTGGGTAGAACAGGCCCACCTTGTTTGCATGTTAGTTTAAAGAATGGACACAAAGTCCCACTCCTAACCAAGAAGCTATTTGTAATTGATACCAGCTGAAAAAGGAAGACAATTACTTTTCTCCAGTGGAGCGTCACTGGGTATATAAACCACAGTTCAGGGCAGTCCGTATGCCCAGGAGTAGTTGGCCAACACAACAATTTCATGATTTTTTTACTTTTGATTTTTGTTTTTTTTTTGTTTTTTTTAATATGTGCCTTTTGTTTTTGTGTATTTTTGGCTCATTGATTTTCCTTTTTTAGTCTACATGTCTGTGTTGATTTTTGTCTTTTGCTTTTTTATTTTTTGAGAGACCACGAAGTTGGGTTGGTAGGGAAGTGGGGGAAGCTCTTGGAGGAATTAGGAGAGGAGAGAATATGGTCAGAATATGTTGTCTAAATTGTATTTCATTTTAAAAACTTTTTGTTTATATTACCTAATTTTAAAAAAGATTCAGGATACTATACTGTAGGGGAGAGGTTGGGCCCTTACCTCAGACCTTCTAGAGAGGAGAGTATAGAATTGGTAAAGGCACTCATCAGAGTTTTAAACTCTGAAATGGGGGGATCCAGTTGTAAAGTTCCATTCAGAGCATAATCCCAATGTAAGCGGACCTCTTGAGAAAAATCAGTTATTTCCAGAGTTATTGTTCTTTCAGGCTTCACATCATGCCAAGGCTTTTCACTCTGCTGCCCTTCACATAACTCAGGGACGGACACGCAGACACCCAGAGCCTTAGAGGACCAGAAGGGTGACATTCCTGCTGCCATAGCAGATCTGCAGGCAGTTACCATGAGGTTCATTCGCAGTGCTCCCCTGTAGTGCTCCCTGGGTGCCAGAAAAGACCCCAGGGACTGAGATGGCTCAATTGTTATGAATACTTTCTGCTCTCGCAGAGGACCAGGATTGGGTTCCCAACACCAACATACTGATTCACAACCATTTGTAACTCCAGTTCTAAGGGTGTGACACCCCCTTCTGACCTCCACTGGCATCAAGCATGCATGTGGTGCACAGACACACGTGTAGGTAAAATGCTCGTACACATAAAATGTCAGAATGGAAAGGATCTCTGAGTTTCTGAGCCTTGTAGATAAAAACATTTATTCATAGGGAAAATATAAACAGCCCACATTGGAAAGGCAGAACTGCAGTCTTACACCCGGGTTACCTCGCCGGAACAAGAAAGACCTTTTAGTGAATTGAAATTTCCACATAATAGTTTATATAACAGTTATAGCCCAAGGCCTTTCTCTCAACAAATGAATAAATGTATCACAAGACTAAACTATATTCCATCTTCTATCTTTGTAGATTAACTCATTCATCTCAGCTATGCCTATTTGTACAAACAAGCTTGACTTTTCAGTGATTTAACACTTGGAAGTATACATAAGAATAGATTATGGTGGATTATTGCTGTTTTTTTTAAACTAAAGATTGAGTGTAATACTGTGTATAATAGCTAAGATTCAGAATCTGCTTAGGCATTGGTTAATAGTTGGGTAGATAATGGCAGTTGCTACACACAAGTACACACACACACACACACACACACACACTGCAGTGTTATTCAGCCATAACAATGAGTGAAATCCTGGTATTAGCAGAAGGGATGGAACTGGAGGGCATTATGTAAATGGATACAGAAGTACCACATAGTTTCATGTATGAGAGCCAAAAATGTCAATCTGAGCAGGCTGGGAGAGTAGTTTAATCACCATGTACGAAGCCCTGGTGTTGATTCCCAGTACCACATAGAACTGGGCATAGTGTTCCATGCCTATAATTCCAGCCCATGGGAGGTGGAGGCAGGAGGATTTGAATTTCAAACTCATTTTGGTTGCATAGTGATTTTGAGGCCAGTGTGGGATTCTGTTTTTTTTTTTTTTTTTTTGGTTTTTCGAGACAGGGTTTCTCTGTGTAGCCCTGGCTGTCCTGGAACTCACTCTGTAGACCAGGCTGGCCTCGAACTCAGTAGTCTGCCTGCCTCTGCCTCCCAAGTGCTGGGATTAAAGGCATGTGCCACCACAGCCTGGCTCAGTGTGGGATTCTTAAGACCTTTTATTTTTTCTTTTCTTTTTAAAAAAGTGGACCAGGAAGTAGACTAATGATTAGGAAGAGCTTGGAGGTAGAGGTGTGAACGCTGTGTGCATGTATGAACCTCATTAATATGTACAACTACATATATGTTAGTATAAAAATGAGAGGACAGGAGAAAAGCTATATGTTATTGAAATGCATTGACAGGAAAATTGTGTAGTCAGCTGGGGGTGGTGGAGCTCAGCTCTGGTACCATAACAAGAGACCTATGAGTCTGAGGCTAGACTGTGCTACTCAGAGACCCTGGCACAGAGGCAAGCAAAACCTGACAACAAAAGGAAGAGAAAAATGGATTGGTCGTGCACAGATTAAAATATGATACCAGTCAACACTGGGATGCTGGATGAAAATCTGAAAGTAGGTAAAGTAGATGAAATCTTTCAAAACAACCTTTCCTTCATATCTACAAAGATCGGCAGCACTAGCACGTTTTAGGCACATTGTGGTAAGTATCAGAAGACACAGCTAAAATTTTTGCAAAGGTTATCTCTTGGAAGTAGGGAGAGATGGGGACTACCGGGCACTGGAGAAACGGCCCTTTTGTATTTCATTATCATTTCATTATTAATTAGTTCCTTTAAAATTGGATGAATACAGTACTTTATATTGCCATGGTCCGGACAAACATTGATTTGAAAACAAATCCCAAAAGAGTATGCCTGATAGTTTTGGCGTGTAAGATACCTAGACTCACGTTTGATGTTGCTGTCAGAGTGTGGAGGGATTCTGGAGTGAACAAGTGTGGTCCCACTCATCCCGTTTCTCCTTCCTTTTGACATGAGTTTGGGGAGAAAGGAAATGTATGTTTAGAATACTGTTTTATTCTATGTGAGGCACAAAGTCTAATGTAAAAAACTGAAGAAGATGTGGGCAGGTACATGCTTCACACTCCTAACCCCAGCAGGAGATGGCAAGACCCTGTGTGGAAAACAAAAAGAAGGAATACAGGAGCCTAAGAAGGCTCCTGGGAGGCAGAGGCAGGCTGATCTTTGAGGCCAGCTTGGTCTACAAGAATGAGTTTCAGGACAGCCAGGGCTACAGTCTTGAAAAACCAACCAACCAACCAACCAACCAACCAACCAGCCAACCAACCAACCACAAAAAGCCAAGCCAACAAACAAAAAAATGGGACATATATGGCTGTATGAGCACACACAGGGAAGAGAGCGCTCCAAGCTACAACTTCCAAAACACTCCAGGAGTAGGAAAGAGTTTATGTGTATCTGTGCTCACTTAGGGTTAATCCTGGAGATGGGAATTATCTCAGGATGCTTCTAGTAGGTGGCATTTGGCACCGTGTTCTGTCCAAGTCTAACTCATCACTCCTTGCTTTCATGGACCTTTTCTTACTATGTCTCTTTCCCCACTTAAAATCACTGTCACCACCACAAAACTGTACAATAAATAAATATCGTTCACTCAGGACAAATAAGGGCAGCCTTCCACACAAACTAGAAGATTGAGATGATGCTAAGGGAAAAAAGATTAATACTGGAAACAGATGAGAAAGTTACTCATTGCACATGACTTAGTCAGGGATGGGAATAGACTAACCCAAACGATGTAAAACGTAACATTGATGGAAACAGGAAGGCCTGTTAAAGCACTGGTCCCTATGGGCCAGAGATTCTGAGTCAACACATCTGGGTTGAGGCTTGAAATTTTGCATCTGTAATGTTTCCAAATAATTCTGTCAGTAAGAGACTTTCCTCTGAGAGTGGCCAGGTTGTCTAAAGTGTCCTGCTTACATGTCATCCATCACTAGTATTCACCTGATAACATCTGCTTAGGTCCCCAGTGCCACATCTTCACACATCTGTACTCATATTGTTTCTTTTTGAAGAGGCTTTGTCCTGGGTATAGCTGGTAGAGTGCGTGAGCTCTTCGCTGAAGGCTGCTTCCAGAATGCCCTTTATCGACTGTCTTGCTTTCTTCCTAAAGTCTTTCCCCAAGAGGGCATAAAGGAAAGGGTTGAAGCAACTATTGGCAGATGCTAAAGCAATGGACATGTGGTCCCAGGGTATCACAGCTTCCTCCAAGGAACTTCCTGGATCAGTAATCAGTAACAGGACTCCGACAATATGGTATGGAGCCCAGCAGATAAAAAAGACAGTGACTACTGCCATGGCCACCTGAAAGGTTTTGTTCCGAGACTTGGTGAAGTTGGTTTTTCGCATTCTGAAGATGATGAGGCTGTAACAAGTTACCATGATGAAAAATGGCACCAGGAAGCCCAACACCAACCTTGTGATGGTCATTGCCATTAGCACATGACGGTCATTCGTGAATTGGCCAGAATAATCATCCTGGAAATCGTAGGGGTATAAATGACCACTAGAAGCAGTAGGGGACAATTCTGAGTGAGCAGAGAGAAAAGCATCAGTGTTCAGTGTGTTGGATTTACGATCTTCACCAGGAAACCCACTGGGCATGGCAGCTATGAGCACATTAGTAGGCGTTCCACCATAATGGGGCTGTTGACTTGCTGAATCTAGAGAAAATGAGTCTTCAGGTGATGTTTGGAATACTTGTGACTGGAGGGCAGTGGTAGCTGTCCAAAGGTGATCTCTTGCTTGTAGAGAGGAAGGAGCTGACCTGTCATCCATGTGTCCAGTTAGCTGAGCAGTGGAGTTGGCAGTAGCATTGCTTTCTAGTAGATTTGGATCATATATGTAGTCCCCCCAATAATCAGATGACCCAGAGGAACCAAAATTATAGCCACATACACTGTGATTGTCCAGAACGAACAGATCACGGTATACAAATACGGGTACACACATCACAAAGGCCGCCATCCAGACACATCCACAGATGGTGAAGGCTGTTCTCACGTTCCTATGATTCTGGCACCAGATTGGCTTATGTACCATCAGACAGCGGTCCAGGCTAATGGCAGTAAGCAGGAAGACACTGGCAAACATGTTGAGGATGATGATGGATGGGATAAGTTTGCACAGGAACAAGCCATAGGGCCAGTGTCCTCGGAGAATCAGGTGAGCCAGGGAGAAGGGCAAGGAAAGGCAGCAGAGGAAATCGGCCAGGGTGAGATGGAGGAACCAGACTGTGTTCACAGTCGTCTTCATCTTTACGCCAGCTACCCACAGCACCAGCCCATTGCCTGGCAGTCCCAATAAACAAGTGAGACCGAGAATGACCATCGAGGCAATGTCTTGGGGTTGAAACAGGGGCCGTGAGTGTAGGTCGGTTGAATTGGATTCAGCAGCAAAAGATTCCATTGCTCAATCTGCAAAACGATGAAGGAAACGTTAAAGCTCACGGTAAGTTTATAACAATATGTACTCTTAGGAGTCCTTTTTTTAAAAAATTATTTTATTTTATTTTTTTTTTATTTTTTTAGTTTATTTATTATTTTTTTTTACAATCCAAATGGACCTGAGGTTTATTGGCGCCTCCCCAGGCCACCATTCCCACCCCTCCCAATAATTACAAAAGTAAGAAAAATGCCTTTCCCCTTCCCCATTCATCCCAGGAAAATGTCATAATTTATGAAGAAAAGACACAGTCCAAGGCAGTGGGAGACCTCAGCCCATCTTCTTCCAGATGGTGAGTGAGGCGGTAAGGACTCCAGCCACAAAGATGGTCACTGTCTGCCATGTGGGGGTCCCGAAGTAGGAGAGGAGGCCATCCCAGCCACCCTGGTCTTGGATCCAGACAAGCAGCCGCTCACGAAGGAAGTCCAGTGTCCAGCCCATGATGGTTCTGATCAGCTCAGGCACTTTAGTGCACAGGGCCTTGAGCACCAGTTTGCTAGCGAAGTAGAAAAGGGCAACCACCCGGCCCCAGTTGAAGTTGCCATCTGCAAACATGTCAGCTGCCACACGAAAGAAGACCTCTCGGGGGGAGTCTGTATCCACGTCAGCAATCATCCTCTGCAGCTCCATATTGCTGTCCAGTTCATCTCCAATTCGCCTGAGACACTCGCTCAGCTTCTTGGTGGATGCATCCTGGGGTGGCTGCTCCAAGGACAGCTCAGGTGTCTCCCCAGCCATCCTCCCTGCTCGATCCTGGATGAAACCCTGTAGCAAAAAGGCCCCTGTCTTCATGATCTGTTCAGAGCTGGTGGGCCCGCCGCCTCCGAGCTGCTTCCCGGACCCGTCCATCACTGCCGCTGCCTCTCGCCGGGTGCACCCCGGCAGCCTAATTTTTTTATTTTTTGTGATGGTGCACTCTCAAAGCCAGAGGCCCCCTCAAAGAGCCTCGTTTGCACTCCTTCCTCAGAATAGACACATAACGTCATTCTCTGATAGTTTCAGGTCTATAATATTGATTTAAATGTGTATCTAAAGGTAACTTTATTTGGAAGTCCACATCTGCTTAAAAGTCGTTTTTTGTTACACCTCCCTGCTTTTTGTTGTTTGATTTTTTTTTTTTTTCTGTTACCGAGATTCAGGCTTACCCAGTGGCTTTCAGCACAGGGTTTCCATGTGGTCCTAGCTGTCTGACTTCCAACTGACTGTATTGTAGAACAGACTGACTTGAAGCTATGATTCCCCCTGCCTCTGTCTTCTGAGTGCTGGCCCGACAGGCATTGCTACCAAGCATTGCAGTGATCCGCTCTGTTCAGTGTCCGCTGCCCAAATGAATAGATGCCTAAATGAGAAAATATTGTGGACGGACTCTCCCTGATCTGAATCACTAGAGGACTTTACAAAACGTTAGCACACTGACAATAGCATACAAAAGCTGAGATTTGTATATTTTAATTAATTAATCGATCAATTAATTAAGTGTATAATTGTGAATGTGTGTGTGCACAGGCACACGTGTGGTCAGAGGACTACTTCTGGGCCTCAGTTCTAGCGTGCACCCACTAGATGGCCCTCAAGGCTCCTTTCATCCATCTTTTTTTCATGTATGTATACATTTTAAAACAAAATTTAATGGGTTTCAATTATAGCATGAATATTTAAAAACTGATGGTGATAAAATACACATATAGCATAAAGTCAACCTTTCTAATTAACTGTTTCTTTTTTTTTTAATTTTTATTTATTTATTATATGTAAGTATTCTGTAGCTGTCTTCAGACACCCACAAGAGGGCATCAGATCTCATTGCAGATGGTTGTGAGCCACCATGTGGTTGCTGGGATTTGAACTCATGACCTCTGGAGGAGCAGTCAGTGCTCTTAACCACTGAGCCATCTCACTAGCCCAAAATGTGTAGCCCAGGCTGGCCTCAAACTTGTGATCCTCCTGCCTCTGCCTCCTTCAGCAAATCCTACCGGTGTGCGCCACCACTACCGGCTAATTAACTGTTTCAAGTCACTTTGTATGCAACTGATTTCCAAAATGTACTTATCTAATAAAAACATATATATGTATGCATATGTACACACATGTAGACACACACACGCATACATGTGCACACACATGTATGTATGTATGTGTGTATGTGTGTATGTGTGTATGTGTGTATGTGTGTATGTATGTATATATGTATGTATGTTTTGTTTTTCAGGACAGGGTTTCTCTGTGTGGCTTTGGCTGTCCTAGAACTTGCTTTGTAGAACAGGCTGGCCCCAACCTGCCTCTGCCTCCTGAGGGCTGGGATTAATGGCATATACTACCACTACCCAGCTGAAATTGATATTGTAGTGTGTGTGTGTGTGTGTGTGTGTGTATAGCATATTTTGTTTATCTAGCAATCTAACAACAGACATTGGATTGCTTTTACCTTTAGGGCATTTAACTAGTATATTCTCTGCTTTCTATTGCTGTGATAAAAACTGACCAAAACCAAGTTGGACAGGAAAGGGTTTATTTCCTACATATTCCAGGTCAGAGTCCAATGAGGGAAGTCCAGGCAGGGAGGGATCTGAAGGCAGAAACCAAAGCAGAGGCTACAGAGGAACAGTGTTCACTGGGTAGCATCTCGTGTCTACTCACCCTGCTTTCTCATATATCCCAGAACCTGCCCAGAGAGAACAGTGGGCTGGACCCTCCCACATCAGTGTTAATCAAAAAAAGGACCCACAGCCTTGTCTACAAGCCAATCTAATGGAGGCACTTTCCCAAGTGAGGTTCCTTTTTCCAGATAACTCTGGCTTGTAGCAAGTTAGGAGAAGCCACCCAGGGCGGCAGCTGTGTACTTGGCTCATAGTACTTTCTGAACTTGCTGTTTCAGCTCAAGTCCCCACTTCACATACGTTTAATTTAAGGAAGATTTCAATTAAGGAATACCAAGCTTTTATCCAATGATTTTTCCAACTTGGGGTACTTATTGTTCAGAACAGTCTTCTTTTTTGTTTGTTTGTTTGTTTGTTTGTTTGAGACAGGGTTTCTTTGTGTAGCCCTGGCTTTCCTGGAACTCACTCTGTAGACCAGGCTAGCCTCGAACTCAGGGATCTACTTGTCTCTGTCACCTGAGAGAGAGGCTTAAAGGTGTGCACCACCATCCCCAGCTTGAACAGTCATTCTTAATTCTCTTCTTCATGGTTTGGGGTTATTTTATCTTCTGCTCTTATTATTCTGCTAAATTGCCTCTGGAACTCAAACCCAGCCTGGCTTCTCTATCTTCCACAATGCGGACCTCAGCCATCTGTCCTCCTGGTCTGTGATGTCCTTCCTAATTCTGAGCACTCAGACAAATGTATTTCTTCCCACGTCTCATCCTTTCAGATCAATGCTGCTTTATGCTCCTAGGCTGGGCTAATGATTTCCATTTAGAAATTTGCCCCTAGAATGTCTTCTTTCTTCTCTCTACACTTCCTACCCACTAAAATACTTACTCCGCAAGGTTAAACTCAATGTACTTTATCTAAAATCTTCTCTTACAATTCTTGAAGAAACTGATTCTTTGTTGTCTCACTTGTACATTCGTGTGCTGACATGTGTACATGCCTGTATAAGTGTGTGATTGAATCTTTTCTGATATGCTCTATGAGGGGGCACATTTTATCTTAGGTTGTAATTTTTTTTTTTTTTTTTGGTCTTTTGAGACAAGGTTTCTCTGTGTAGCCCTGGCTGTCCTGGAACTCACTCTATAGTCCAAGCTGGCCTCAATCTCAGAAATCTGACTGCCTCTGCCTCCCAAGCCCTGAGATTAAAGGCGCGCGCCACCACTGCCCAGTGTTAGGTTGTAATTTTTATAATGGCCCTAATCTGTGCGATGGTAAAGACAAGAACTGTTTACAAATGCCTATTCTATAGGATTTAGCATGTGGATAAATGCCCACCCTTTTTTCTTTTTTCTTTTTTTCCTGAGGTGAAGCTAGATCATATAGACCAGGCTGGCCTCCAACTGGAGACCTTCTGCCTTGGTCTATCTACCAAATGTTGATATTACAAGGCCTGTACCACCGTGACCAGGAGAATGCTTACCTTTCGGGTTTAAATTTTTTCATTTTCAATTACATTTAAAATATTAGTCCTTAGCCATTTTATTTTTTCCCAGGTGGCTTCTTAATTCCTATGCTGTCTCTTCCCTAAGTTTCTCTTTTGATTTTTAAATTCCCAAATATTACTGGATATCGCAACAGTTTATATTTTTACAAATGATTTATTTTCATTGTATGTGCATTGGTATTTTGTTTATATGTGTGTCTGTGGGATGGTGTCAGATTCTCTGGAACTGGAGTTACAGATGATTGTGAGCTGCCATGTGGGTGGTGGGACTTGAACCCTGGTCTTCTGGGAGAGCAGTCACTGCTCCCAACCACTGACTATCTCTTCAGCCTCCTACATTTTTATATTTTATTTTGGTTTGTTTGTTTTTAAATGGAAGCTTAGACACTTGGAAGTGATTCTGCTGAACCTAACAAAATGTGCGACAGGTCTTACGTGGTAAGCAGAAGTTAAAATAATGAGTCAGCAAAATGAAAAAAGGAGAAACGATACCTACTCTCCTCTCTGTCTTTTTCAAGTCCTACCATTCCCTCATGTGAACGGCAAGAGCGCGGATCTAGTGTCCCATCCCAACCTTAATGCATTGTTATCCTAAGATGCTGAGAGAAAAGCACACTCAGAGACGGCTAGAAACGAAGCAACCCACAGACGCCATGTCTCCTCCCTTTGCAGTTTTTGATGCTGAGATTCTGCAGATGGTGTGGCTTTCACATGACCACAGCCGGGGAGAGTCCCAGCTGCCTCACGTAACTCCTAGGGCACGTTTTACGTTTCCCCAAGTTTTGAGCACGAAGAAAATAAAAATACCTCTAAGTTTAAGATTATTAGTTATTTTTTTTTATAAAAAAGAAGATTTCAGGATTTTGAGTTGGCCAGAAGTAATTAAAAAGAAAAATAGAATCCTGTAACTAAAATTTATTTATGATGAGTAAAAAGTAGATTTAAGTCAAATAATAATTCTGGAATGATAGAACCCATTATGATAAGAAACAGCTCAAAGAACGGAAGAGAAACTTACAGAGGACAACAGAACAAGAATCCACATATGGGCATATACACACATACAAACAAATGTGTGTACACGTGATGAATGATTACAGGAACAAAACTAACGGGGGAAACATGATCAGAGGTCAGGGAAACATAAACAAAACATAAACAGTTATGTTTTACGAAGGGGAATAAATGACATAAATTCATTATTATTTTCAGAACGAAAATATTAAAAGCAAGGACAAATAGAATGCATAGTATTTACAAAAAAAATACAAGTTAGACATGGAGATGAGACAGGAGAAATAAAAGTCAGGGAAAGAACCAGATATGATTGTGCATATCTTTTTTTTTTTTTTTTTTTTGGTCGTTGTTGTTGGTTTTTCGAGACAGGGTTTCTCTGTGTAGCCCTGGCTGTCCTGGAACTCACTCTGTACACCAGGCCGGCCTCAAACTGAGAAATTCGCCTGCCTCTGCCTCCCAAGTGCTGGGATTAAAGGCGTTCGCCACCACTGCCCGGCTGGGCATACCTTTTAATCCCAGGAGAAGGAGATACAACTTTGCGAGTTTAAGGCTAGCTCGGTCTATGTAGCAAATTCCAGATCAGCCAAGGCTATATGTAAGACTCTCTAAAAAGTAAAAGTTTTAGGGAAAGAAAAGGAAATATGAGATAAGGAACTCGAAACCATTGTACATATATAGCAGGCTAAACTAAGCACGAGCTATAAGGCTTATCTATGTTTTCTTACCAAGAGCACTGAGGTGGAATCCGAAGGCTCCGGGATGATCTGCCAGTCACCAACAAATCCCGTCTGGTCCAGCCGAAATGAAGTCGTGAAGTGCACTGGCCAAGTTGCTGAACACTTAGTTTTCCCAGAGTAAAGGGAACTCGGGCTGTTATCTGACTGCACAGGAAGGGCCTTTCCATGAGTCACCTCTTAAACTAGCCAGCGTAGATAAGAAAAGCAGAAGGACAGAGGAGGGCGGGTGGAGGAGGACGTTCAGGACACAGATTATTTCCTGCAGGAACCTGTCGTCCTAGCTACAAGATGCCAAGAAGCAGGCAGGCAGAAATTTGAGGCTTGCCTGGCGGTGGTGGCACACGCCTTTAATCCCAGCACTTGGGAGGCAGAGACTGGCGGATTTCTGAGTTTGAGGCTGGTCTGGTCTATAGAGTGAGTTCCAGGACAGCCAGGGCTATAACAGAGAAACCTTGTCTCGAAAAACAAAACAAAAAAACAAAACAAAAAAACAGAAATTTGAGGCTTGTCTGTGCTACCGAGTGAGATTTTTTTCCTTTTAAATTTACATTATCTTTATATAAGTGTGTGTGCGCCATATATGGTTGCTCACAGAGGCCAAGAGAGGATGCTAGATCTCTTGGAACTGGAACCTGGAACTGAAACCTAACGTGGATGCTGGGAACTGAGGGTCCTCCGCAAGAGGAAAAACTGTTCTTAACCTCTGAACCATCTCTCCAGCCCCATAGAACGAGGTGTTTAAAAGATTTATTAATTTTCTTTTATGTGTAAGAGTCTCTCCCTCTCCCCTCTCCCCTCTCCCC
>NW_021621449.1:3161810-3164697 GCF_004785775.1 Grammomys surdaster
CACCAGAAGGATGGCTCACAACAATCTAAGACTCCAATTCCATCTACCCTCCCCCCTCTCCCCTCTCCCCTCTCCCCTCTCCCTCTGTGTATACCATATTTGTGCCTGGTACCCATGGAGGCCAGAAGAGGGTATGGGGGAGGGTCCCTGGAATTGGAGTATTAGATAGTTGTCAGCCATCCATCTGGTGCTAGGAACTCAACTCCTCAGTCATCTTTCCACCCTCTACAGAGTGATTTTAAGGCCAACTTGAGAAAGTTAGCAAGAGCTTATCTCAAACAAACAAACAAACAAACAAACAAAACAAGTAATAAAAGATCTAGGGATATAGGTCATTGGTGAGCACTTGTCTAGTATGTCCTAGACCATGTGTTTAATCCCCAGGACAGGAAAAAACTATGTGTGTGGTGGGACAATGGGAGACGGCTATGATCAAGATACAGTGCATGTATATATATTTGTTAAAGAACAAATAAGAACACATTTAACAAAAAAACCAAACAAGCATGGCTGAGTTGGGGTGGGAGGTGTAGCATAAATTTCTTGCAACCTACTTTTAATAAGGGTTCAACCTCCTCTCTAGCCTATCACCCAGCAGAGACAGTGGAAGAGAAACGTTATTAGGATATAGGGGAAGTGGACCTGTCCAGCAATAGTTCTTTGAGGGGTGAGCTCGATCTTCTTTCTCAGCAGTGTAGTTCCATAGCAAACACCAAATACTCAACAGCTGCAGACCAGTCCTCTAGGCAGGCAGATAACACACGTGAACTGGCAGCTTCAACCCAGTCCTCTCCTCAGGCAGACACCAGACACAAACGCCAACTGGCCTAAGGCAAGGCCGCTAAGGCTGGCAAGCTGCCCCAGGAACCCAAGTTCTTGGGGGAGTTTCTCTCAATGGCTGTGTTACAAGTTGAGCTCAACTACACTATATAAAGTGAACGAAGAATAGCGAGACAGAGCAAGGCAAACCAAGGCTCAGCACTGTCTGTGGGGTCATATTTACACTTCTTCCTCAAGTGTCCTTTCACGAGTTTGTTATATCAAAACCTTTCACCTGTGTCTGCTTCAGGACAACATTCTCTCACGTGTTTACTTTAGCAAGACATCCTTTCACCTGTGTGCTCCCAGCAAACTATCGTTTGACATAACTAGCTTTCCAAAGAAACCAGAAGTTTCCACTTCAGGAAGGTTTGAGGAGGAATGCTGTAAAAAATACATTTAATCAATCTCAAATAGTATTGCTTTTATGCTTGATACATGGATAGTGTGCTATGCCAAAATGAGAGTGAGTTAAGCTGTGTTCTAATCTCTGTAGATTTACACACACACACACACACACACACACACACACACACACACACACCTGCAATACAAACATATTTTGAATATAAATGGAAACAAAATGGAATGCAATGGTTATGGATATGTTCCCTTGTGGGAATCTAGGAAGAAAGTTCGAGAGAAGTGAGTAAACAAGCGTCTAAGTAATTACAGGGCTTGCCGGGAGGGTGACGAGGCTCTGGATGGAGGAAGCTGTGCTCCCGGCTAGGGAGAGAGATAGTGCACTAGGCTCCTGACCCTAGCCTGCAGCCCCGGGACTGCTTTTCACCAGGTGAAGGCGAGGCCCTACAGGCATTCCTGCAGTAAAGAGTTCTCTCCGGTCAACCAGGCAGGTGGCCAACATCTGTACGACAAGGACAAGCACGTGCGATGCTGAGACCAGGAGGATCATGGGTTTTAGGCAGCAGGAGCTACAAAGTGAGATACGTACTCAAACAAACAGATAAAGACTTCTGCTTTCGTTCTTTTACGTATATATTTATTTGTATTACATATATATTTATTTGTATGTATATACATTGTGTGTATACACACACACACACACACACACACAAATGAAGCTGATTTTGTCTGTGACACAGGCTCCAGTTCATACTGATCAACCCTTTCAGAAAGCTCAAAGTTGTTTAACTTTCCCTTGTTTCTTTTAAGCAAATAATCTGGGATGTTTGAGAGACAAGAATTTTTTTTTAAAAGCAAGAGTTCAATAATATCTAACTTATTTTTATTGTTATTTTTACCTATTTAAAATAGTATGGACGCCGGGCGGTGGTGGCACACGCCTTTAATCCCAGCACTTGGGAGGCAGAGGCAGGCGGATTTCTGAGTTCGAGGCCAGCCTGGTCTACAGAGTGAGTTCTAGGACAGCCAGGACTACACAGAGAAACCCTATTTCGAAAAAAAACAAAGGAAAAAAAAATAGTATGGACATATAGATATATTGAGATAATACTAAAGTATAAAGAGTAAAAAAAAAAAGAAAAACTTTTTACTTCCTATTCTACTTCTAGAATAACCATTTTTGATAGGTTAGTGTCAATCTCCTTGATTTTTTTCTAAATACAGCAAATATGATTTTTTAAAGTAGTTTTTAACAAAATGTAACATAATTGATGTGTGATTTTATGGCTTGAGTGTCCACTGAACATATCAGAACTTATCCCTGTGTCCCTATACAGTTGCATTATTTATTTGTGTGCGTGTGTTTTCCCCTCCAATATTTGGAAACATTGAATAATGAAGGTATTAAGAAGGCATACAAAAATAGGGTTACATTATGTGAATATTCATACATGTTCATATGTAGTCACATTGTGTATTGGAGGGCTGGAAAAATGGCTCAGTGATTAAGAGCACTGACTGCTCTTCTAGAAGTCCTGAGTTCAATTATCAGCAACCACAGGGTGGCTTACAATCATCTGTAATGGGATCTGAGGCCCTCTTCTGGAGTCTGCAGACAGCTACAGTGTACTCATATACATAAAATAAATAAACAAATCTCTATCTATCTATCTATCTATCTATCTATCTATCTATCTATCTATCT
>NW_021621449.1:3164707-3196104 GCF_004785775.1 Grammomys surdaster
TCTATCTATCTATCTATCTATCTATCTATCTATCTATCTATCTATCTATATCGTAGAGACAATTTATTACCATGGTCAAACATTAAAGTAGAAGGATTAAACTAAAAACTAAAGTTTCTGAACACCAAAAAAATTTTTTTAAAAGATTTATTTTATGCCGGACAGTGGTGGCACACACCTTTAATCCCAGCACTTGGGAGGCAGAGGCAGGCAGATTTCTGAGTTCGAGGCCAGCCTGGTCTACAGAGTGAGTTCCAGGACAGCAAGGACTACACAGAGAAACCCTGTCTCAAACTCCCCCCCAAAATCCCCAACCAACCAAACAAAAGATTTATTTTATTTAATATTTTTTAAATTAAATTTTATTTTTTTATGTTTGGTAGTTTTGTCTGTATGTATGTTTGTGCAACGCTGTGTACCTGGTGCCCCACAGAGGCCAGAAGAACACATTGGATCCCCTGTAACAAGAGTTATAGACAGTTGTAAGCCACCATGTGAATGCTGGGAATTGAACCTGGGTCTTCTGTAAGATAGGTAGCCAGTGCTATTAGTTGCTAAATCTTCTCTCCAGCTCCTAGATTTATCTTTTTTTTGGAGTGTTTTTCTGTGTAGTCCTGGCTATACTGGAATTCACTGTATAGACCAGGTTAGCCTCGAATTCAGAGATCTGCCTGCCTCTGCCTGCTAAGTGTTGAGACTAAATGTGTGCACTGCCACCGCCCTGAGATATACCTTAATTTTAATTATGTGCATTTGTGGGTGTCTGTGTGAATTAGTGCTCGTGAGTGTAAGTGCCCAAGGAGGTGTCCAAAAGAGGGCACCAGAGTTTTATGGAATTGGAGTTGCAGGTAGTTGTGAATTGGTGGGTGTAGGTGCCAGGACTGGAACTCAGGTCTTCTGCAAGAGCAATGCTTGCTCCGAACTCCCCAGTGTGACTGCTTTATCTTTTTAATAAACACAAGTACAACAAACAACATTTACATACCATACGAACACAAACACAGACTTCCACTTTGAGTCATTTTTTTTTCTTTTAAATTTTTATTTGGGTGGGTGTGTATTTGAGAGTGAATGTGCACATGTGTGTGAGGTATGTGTGCCTGTGAGTGGGCTTGGAGAGACGAGAGAAAAATGTTGGGTGTCAGGTGTCTGGCTCTGTAACTCTCTACTCAGTCTTTTTGAGTAAGGGTCTGTCAGTGGACCTGAAGCTAGGCTGGGCATCCAGCAGGCCCCAGAAGTTTATCACCCCAGACTCTTTAGGGCTAGGATTACAGGACGTGCAAGGCTATGCCCAGTTTTGCATGCAGGAGCTGAAACCCAAACTCAGCTCCTCAAGATTGTTGACTAAGTGTTCTTACCTGCTCAGCCATTTCTCCAAAGTCTTCCATGCTGTGGTGGTTTGAGTGTTATGTTCCCTTTATGTCCAGGGCATTTGAATACTTGGTCCCAGTTAGTGGCTGTTTGGGAGGGAGACTTAGGGAGTATGGCCTTAATGGAGGAAGTAGGTCACTGGGGAGTGGGCTTTGAGGTTTCAGAAAGACTCCATTTTGAGTAACTTTCTCCACTTGCTTTTGTTAGTTAGAGGGTTGAGCTCTTAGCTAACTATTGCCTGCCACTTCTGTTCTATCATGGATTCTAACCCTCTAGAATCATGAGCCTAAAATACATTCTTCCTTTTGTAAATTGCCCTGGTCATAGTGTTTTATCACAGCAATGAAAAGTGACTAAAATTCATTTCTAAATTAAATTTCTTTCACTTATTTTCTATTCTAGAATAAACCATACTTTAAAATTTGTTCCAGGACTTGAAGAGATGGCTCAACTGTTAAGAGCACTGTTTGCTCTCACAAAGGACCTGGATTCAATTCCCAATGTCCATAAGGCAGCTCACAATGCTGTTCCTATTTCAGGGGGCAATGAAAATGATTTCTTTATATAATATAGTTAATACAGATGATTCCTTAAAATTGTTTCTGGAGCAGAGACAGCTTTATTGATTTACTTAAAAAAAAAAAAAAGAATATGAAACAGAGATTAGAGGGATGGCTTAGCAGTTAGATACACTTGCTGCTTTTGCAGAGGACCCAGGCTCAGTTTCCAGCACCTACATGGCAACTCACAACCTTCTATAATTACTGTTCCATGGTATCTTTCGCCCTCTTCTGGCTTCCAGTAGTACTACACACAAATGCCATATACACATGCAGGCAAAACACTATGCAGCAATTCAAAACAGTTTGCAAGCGTCCAGCTTCATTTTCAGATAATTAAGGCAATTATTACTTTATTATTAATACTGTTAGTATCAGTCTGGCCATTACTTTTTTCCCAGGCTGGCCATGAACCCCCAATAAGTAGCTGCAATTTTAAGTGCATACCACCATGTTTAAGAAACTTTTTTCATTTTGCTTTGAAGTAAGATCTCATGTATTCCAGGTTGGCCACGAACTTACTATGTAGCCAAGGATGGCTCAATTCTAGATCCTCTTTCCGCTACTTTCCAAGTGCAAGACATTACTATTTTTGTTTTTGCAGTGTTGGGGGTAGAACTCACAGTCTTGTGTGTGTTAGGCAAGTCTTTCACCACTGAGCCACATCCCTAACCTCAGTAAGCAAATTGTTGAGCATGTCTTGTGAAATGTTCCCGTTTTTGATCATTTTCATGCGTCTATCTGCTTTGTGGTAAACTGTGAAGAACCCTGGGGAATTTATGGTGTTTGCTTCTGTTTTCTAAGTTTTTGAATATCTAAATTTAAATTCCAGAGCACAGACCAGATTGTTTTTTTTGGGGGGGGGGAATGAAAGTTTGAACACACACACAGAGCCACAGTGATATCTTTTAGTGGTCATCAGTTAACCTCACACTGTCAGTGCTAGAAGGCTGTAGTAAAGCTCATTCACCCAAAATAAAGAATTAAATTAATTATAGACCCTGTAGCCTGTTTTCTCTGATAATCAAAAACAAATAAATGATAGATTTTAGTGGGAGAAGTGAGTAGATGGATTAGCTTGTGTGGAGTGATCTGTCTTCTAAATGAAATATAACAGTGCAAAGCCTGTGGATGGCATACAGTACTGATTAACAAGGAACAACATAGGAAGTACATAACAGGGGCTGGAGAGATGGGCGAATGGTTAAGAGCACTGGCTGTTCTTCCAGAGGACCCAGGTTCAATTCCCAGCAACCACATGGTATCTCACAACCTTCTGTGTCTCCAGTTCCATGGGAATCAGATGCCCTCTTCTGGCCGTTGGGGCATCCGGCCATTGGGTACCAGGCATGCACTGGCGTAAAGACATACATGCACGCAAAACACCATAATGTAAAATAAAATAATTTGAAAAAAGAGAAATACATTATAAATGAATAAAGATACAAAGACTAAAAAAAAGTAGACTTCAGCTGGTACCTCTGTGGGTGACTACAGTGAAGTGACAGCTGGTGGCAACCGTGGGCTCCAGCAGAATTGCTGCTTCTTCCAGCAGCTGGCCTGTGAGCTCCCAGATTGCTGTTGAGGGGCAGCAAGTGCCCCCAGCCTCCAACACAAGTTTATGCTTGCCCATTCCAGGTTTACTCCCCCCACCCCACTCTCTAAAGAAGCAGCTACTGATGCTTTGAAAATACCATTTCTCCCCTCTTATTCTTTTAGACTTTGCACGTCTTTTGTACCCAAGACCTCATATTAAACACCCCTATGAAATACCTGCAGTGGTTTCAAGTATCCAGAATGGATAATGATAGATTCAGTGGATACTTATTATATACATCATATGATTATTAGGAATTTATTAATAAATGCATGCAAATTGCTGAAACTAGCCAGCATGTAGGCACACGGTATATGCTATGTATGAATGTTAAAATTAATCAAATAAGTTGCTTATTAATTCAAAATCACTCCCTTCATATGTAGTCAGTAATTCATGGACCACTATTTTTTCCCAAAGTTAATTGCATCCTTTGAGAAAAATCAGTGACTAACGGGGTTTAGTTAAAACCCATATCCCTTAAGGAAACAGATTAGGAAGTCCATCTCTTTCCTTCCCAAAGTGTTAACAATTTAGTTTTCCATACAGTTATACTGATGCTAGCACAAACTGATGAATAAAATTATTAAAAAATTAAAATAATTAAAAAAGCTAACAAAATAAGTGTTAGCAACATTATAAGTAAGAAATTTTAGTGGTGCTGGGTGTGGTGGTGCACAACCATAATCCTGCACTTAGGAGGCAGAGTCAGGAGGAAGAATCCCTGCAAACTCAAGGCCAGCCTGGGCTACACAGTGAGTTCCAGGCTACATGGAGAACTTGTCTTTAAAAATGTCCCCCTGGTCCTGCTTACACAGACTCTGACTCTCCTACTCATTGTCTGGACTCAGCTGCTATCTGAAACTGTGAAGCAAGACTCCATGAGCCCCTAAATCAAGACTCTGTGAACCCCCAAATCAAGAGAATCCCCAAAAGGCACGGAGCAGAACACAATCAAGACAATCCCCAAAAAGCACTCCTGGAGGCCCTTCCCCAGGTGATTCTTGGTTCTGTCAAGCTGACACCAAATCATCACACTGGACAGGACAAGCCTTTAGTTTGTGTAGATTGAACCGAGAACCTTGTGTGTATTAGACATGTGTGCTCCCACTGATCTATATCCAAGTTGTTAAAAGTAACATTTGAGAACATTTTCATGGATTATAAAAATGCCTTCTCTAGTCTGTGTTCTTGATTCATTGATACTAGACTCCCTTTTAAGAAACACATTTTGACATTTTATTTGATGTACATGTGCGTATATGTGTTTATGTGCGTCACACCTGTACTTGGGACCAGAAGAGGGCATCAGATTCCCTGGTACTGGAATTTCTAGCCCTATGTGGGAGCTGGGAATCAAACCTGGGTGCTTAGCAAGAGCACCAAGTGATCTTAATCGTGGAGCCATCTCTCCAGCCCCAATATTAGGCTTTTTACTAACAGCATCGTAGCTTTTGTGTGAATGAAGTTTATCTAAGACACACATTCTCTTTGTGAGGCACAGCTGAGCCTATTCTGGTTGGTTGTTTTTGTTTGTTTGTTTGTTTTTGGAGACAGGGTTTCTCTGTGCAGTCCTGCCTGTCCTGGAATCCACTATGTAGACCAGGCTGGCCTCGAGTGCTGGGATTAAAGGTGTGCACCCACTGGAGAGATAGCTCAGAGGTTAAGAGGATCCAGTTTCCTTTTCCAGCAACCACAAACACCTGTAGCTTCAACTCCAGATGGTCTGACACTTTCTTCTGATCTTTAGGAACACTTGCAATCATCACAGACACATATTTATTTACATAATTGAAAATAAATAAGAATAGAATATTTAAAAAGATGCCAGATGTGGTGGAACACTCCACTCTTTAACCCCATTACTCTGGAGACAGGATCAGGTAGACAGAGGCAGGAGGATCTTTGTGAGTTTGGGGCTACCCTGGTCTACATAGTGAGTTCCAGGACAGCCAGGCCAAGGTACTTTGTCTCAAAAAAGTAAACAAACAAATGCATAAAACAAGCAAACAAGCCGAGCGGTGATGGCACATGCCTTTAATCCCAGCACTTGGGAGGCAGAGGCAGGTGGATTTCTGAGTTCGAGGCCAGCCTGGTCTACAGAGTGAGTTCCAGGACAGCCAGGGCTGCACAGAGAAACCCTGTCTCGAAAAACCAAAAAAAAAAAAAAAAAAAAAAAAAAGCAAACAAAGACATGTATCACCATGACTGCCTTTAAGGTTTTTTTTTTTAATTTACGATTATTTATTTATTTAATGTATGAGCACTCTGATGCCTGTACACCCACATGTCCGAAGAGAGCATAAGGTACCCTCACAGATGGGCATGAGCCATCGTGTGGTTGCTGGGAATTGAACTCAGGATCCCTGGAAGTGCAGCCTGTGCTCTTAACCTCTGAGCCATCTCATGAGCCCCTATCTTTCAGTTTTTAACTTAAAAATATTTTCTGCATATGGATTTTTTTCCTATATGTTTGTCTGTATACCACTGTGTACTTGGGGCCCACAGAATCCATAAGAGTGAGCATGAGCCACCATGTAGGTACTAGGAATTGAACCTAGGATCCTCTGATAGAGCAGCCAGTGCTCTTAATCTTAGCCATAGGATTCACTGATCACACAGGAGATCAGGAAAGTCACATCCCTGCATTGGGGTAGTGCATTGGGGCTTTTGCAAATGGGGGTAGGGGTGGAGTTCCCGGCTGGAAGAGAAGGGTGGGGACCTCTTGTTCCACGCCATCCTAGCCTTTGTCTCAAAACCTCTAGCTCAACAGATACCTTTAAAAAAAACTCTATTATAGGGCTGGCACGATGGCTCAGTGGGTAAGGGCACTTGCTGCCAAGTCTGACAATTTGAGTCTGATCCCCAGAACCCACATGGAGGGAGGAGAGAAGTAACTCCTCGAAAGTTATCCTCTGACCACCACACTTAAGGTCCAGCACACACATACACACGTGGGCACACATACAAGTAAATGAACAAATGTAGTAAGAACATTTAAAAGAATTCTCCTGACAATCAAGGCTCTGAACCACAGCCTGTAAGACTGTTCACTCAGCAAGCATTACTCTGGAAAGACATATTTTCTTAATGACGCACCCTCATGCCGACGCCACCAGTTTCATGGCATTGAAAGGAATGGTTACAGTTAGTGTGAAGAGCAAAGGCTAGGTTTAGTGCCTCACTCTAATAACTGTAGCTAGAGCTTGCGACATGCCTCACGTTTTTGCTACAGGGATTTTTACAGGGTGAATCACTGTCTCAAACCTCATGGGTCTGAATCATCGTTTGCAGTTACTGCAGCAGAGCAAGAGGACATTTTTTTCCTGAAATCATCCAGAAAGGAAACGGAATCCTAACTTAAGGGTGCTCATTTTCGACTTTAAGCCAATGTCCTCAATTGAGACAGAGTCTTTGGGTTTTCAAAGATGTGATAATGTTTTCTCCACACAGGCTAAGATAGGTTTGACCCTACATTCTATAGGGCTGGGACTCAAGGTCATTTTGAGCCTGTGGCTAAATACTTGTTAGGTCCCGGTGCTGCTCTGGATACTGAGAATAGCAAACCAATCAGTTAGAATTTGTCACTCCTCAGATTTAGAGATAGTCAGCTGAGAGTTGCAGGGTGGGCTAGTTTAACCTGACTCAGTAACTATAGCATGATATTGGTGTGTAAGGAGTCAGAGTGACTACATTTAGGCCAATGGCTAACACTTTCCACTGTTTAATTTAGATATCATGGAATTATGCTGAAGTCATGTTTCCTACACTTATGTACTTATTGAATTGTTCATATGTTTAATTTTAGCGTGTGTATGTGTGTGTGCACGTGTGTATATGTATGTGTATGTGTGTATGTATGTGTTATGTGTCTGAGTGTATGTGTGTATGTATGTGTTATGTGTGTTTGTATATGTGTGCGTGTGTATGTATGTGTGTGTGTGTGTGTGAGAGAGAGAGAGAGAGAGAGAGAGAGAGAGAGAGAGATGACCTATGTGGGAAGGTCAAATGAGACCTCTCAAGAGGCAGGGTCTGTCTTGTTGTTTTTGCTGTGCTGTGAAGCACAGGGATATCTGCAGCTGTCTTCTGTGAACTCAGGTCGCTGGACTTGCATGGCAGGTGAGGTATCCATTCTTCCATATTGCAGGTACTGTTTTCTACTAAAAATGTCATTGTTTTGAATTACACATCTAGTACATGTATACCGTAAAGATCCAAAGCAGACATGCTTACAGAAGAGTTGAGTTTTGTTCTCATTCCTCCTTTCAAGTGCATTTTTCAGTAGGTTTCAAATGCTAGCTCTGTGTCCCTTTTAAGTTTTCTATGTGTAGCTAAGTTGGTTAACGTGATTCCCAACTTCGGAGGATCCAGCATCACCTTGAAAACAAACCCTACACTTTTTATACTTGAGAAGTAACTTTTGGGTTATTTTACACAAAAAACTTATGCACATGATCCTGTAACTAGCATCTTGTGTGCTGCCCAGATTGTGTGAAAAACATTACTTTAAAAATTATGAGACACATCAGGCGTGGTGGCACATGACTTTAATCCCAGCACTCAGGAGGCAGAGGCAGGCAGGTCTCTGTGAATTCGAGGCCAGTTTGGCCTACAGAACGAGCTCCAGGTCAGCCAGGGCTACACAGAGAAACTGTCTTAAACAACAACAACAACAAAATTATGAGATTTGAGATTCCCATCCTGGCTGCTTCACCCTACTATGTTTTTAGACAAATGAATTGTCATGACCAATATGCAAGTCTCTTACATGTAAAATGCAAGATTTATACTAAATGCCACTCAGGGCCATGTGAGCTACGAAATATATACAAACAATGATTCAAATCTCATTATAATTTTTTTATAAATAAAACACCATCAGGTATTGGGAAAGTTTTTCTTTCTCTTTTTAAATGATTTATTTCTTTTTATTCTATGTGCTTTGGTGTTTTGCCTGCATGTGTGTCTGTGTGAGGGTGTTGGATCGCCTAGAATTGGAGTTAAAGACAGCTGTGACCTGCTGTGTGAGTGCTGGGAATTCAATCTGGGTCTATCTGGAAGAGAAGCCAGTGCTCTCTTAACTGCTTAGCCATCTCTCCAGCCTCAAGAGTTAGGAATATTATACCCTAATAAATACTACTGATAATGTTGTCCTAGACAAACGTGTAAGTCAGAATTTATAAACTTATTAAAAATAATTTTTTTGTGTGTGGGTAAAGATGTTTGGAAAAAGTAAATAAAAATGTGACTCATTTTCATGGTTACATTGTATTAAAAGTAATCACAGTTTGAAATGGGTGAAGTCACATTATTTCCAAGAAAAGTGATTTCATACAACGTGGCTAAATCACATACACTTAGGAAATGACACATAAGAGATTTTTTTTAAAATTTTCAGCAGCTAATCTGAATCTGAGTTGTGTAGCATTACTCTCCAGTGGTGGGCAGAAGTGAGTTCCACAAGGCACCCTAACATTCCCCCCCCAATCCCCCCACAGAGACAGGTGTTCACTACTTAGCCCAGGCTGGTCTTAAACTCATCAAGATCTGCTGGTCTCTGCTTCCAGGCTGCTGGGATTAAGGTCACAGCCAAGGCATTTTTTAATTATCTTGATTGAGATTGAACAAATGTCAACCAGGTTGTAATGATAATATAATAATACAAATATGTCTACAATTCTTATGATATGCTAGAAATTAGTGATATGGGGGAAACTGGGAACTCCTTTAGAGTGTCTCACTCATAAACTACCTTAAGGATTGACTCAGCTGGGAGCACAAGGGCGAAATTATTAGTTTACGTCAGAGCAGGGAAGCTGTAGAACCTCAGCTGATGCTCAAACGGGAAGAAAAGAGGAAAGAAGGCAAAAGCCAACCCATGCCAATTAAGCTAGGTTTCATTTAAAGCATAGCCATCTATATCTCTACCTTGAGGAAACCCAGTGCCTACCTCTGATCTCTGTGGGTACCCATAGGCAAGCACTCATACATTAAAAACAAACAAGTAAACAAACAAAACCCTGGAGGAATAAATCCTAGAGACAGTGGTATTTAAATTAGACCTCAGGACCTTACTAAAGAGTGAGAAAGATATGTACTGTGGACATACATGTTCAGAAGCAGAAGTAAATATGGAGGTGAGTATGTTTGCACCTGTAATAGTGCTTAGAAAGCAGAAACAGTAGAAGCTCCATGAGTTCAAGGCCAGCCTGGCCTAGAGAATGAGATGCTGCCGCAAACAAACCACCCCAGGAAAATTAGGGTAATACGGTCATCTAAACCAGAAAGAACACTGTAAGACCATGGAAAATGGTGTGCTCTTTCTGCACATATAGAAGAGGCCAGTGTGCACCTCTTCATTATTTTGGTAATATCCTGCATTATGTTTGATTTTAAAATAATAAACAAACTACAAATTCTTGGAGTAAGTTGCAGATATCGTATATCATATCTTACATGTTGCAAGGAGTGTAAGGTTAAGAAGAGTTAACTATGTGAAACTGGAAGTCTTTAGGGTGACCAGATTTGGAGAGAAAAAATACAAAACACTTAAAAAGTAAACCAGGGGCTGGGCCCTCAGTAAGTGATTGTCAGCACTGCTGATACAGAAAGAGGAAATGAAAGAGTTCAATGTGGTATAGTAACACGACAGAGGCTTCCTTTGAGATCATAGGTTTAAAAATAGGAAACCAGTATAAGACCATTTTTCTCTTTTCTCCTTTTTATGTCTTCATCCAGAGTGTATGCATTCTCTTTATAACATCTTGAAACATGTAGTGGAGAAGTATATTATAGAAAAAAAATAGCTTTGAGTTGTGGATGTAGCTAAGTTGACAGCACGCTTGCCTAGTTCTCATGAAAACCTGGGTGGAGTATGGTGGCACATGCCTGCAATTCCAGTACTCTGGTGGCAGGCTGATTAGAAGTTCAAAAAGTCATTCTCTACTACATAATGAGATGGGGGCTAGCCTGGACTACATTGAAACTGTCTCCAAATAAACAAATATGAACAAACAAAAAGCTAGTGGAACTGTTAAAGGTTACACTCACTTAATATTTGGACTCGTTCTGTTAAATGCCCCTTCAAAGCAGTGTTGGATCAATTTATAGTCCTGGCAATGGTAGCCAATCTTTACATCCTTACCAGCCATATCTAATTCTTCTTGATTTTAAGATTGACTTTCCAGGAAGAGTAGAGCAATCAGAAGTATAAGTCAACCAGTTGATTGAATGTAACGATGCTACTACCAGTGTTTCAGGGGACAAAATAAGACCAGACTCGGTTTTGCCACTTGCAGTCTGTGCCAGCTAAAACGTTTCTAAGTCACAGTGCTTTAAGCTTACAGTTGTGAGTGCACAAAGAACGTATTTGTGGATAGAGATGTTTAGTACTCATCGTGGTGTGTGCTATACAGGGCTTCCCATGCTGAGGGATGCTAGATATAGCATTTATCACTGTAATCAGATCATTCTAATATGGAGGCGTCAACAAATAAACCTACAAAAATTGCAAAAATATCATGGTAGCACTTAATAGATTACACATGGGACACTTATTTATAGTATGAAAACAGAATGAGAAAACAGAGATTCATCTTGTTCAACCTCTGTTCTGTTTTCTGTATAGTCAGTGACTTCTTTTTTTTCTTTTGGTTACTGTTTGAAGGTAGGTAAAAGAGAACTGAATTTTTATTTTCAATTTTTCGCTGGGGATAGAGCCCAACCCAAGGCCTTGGAAGGCAAGAGCTCTACCACTGAGCCTGTCCTTGCCGTTACTCAAGATGGCGAGCCAAGAGCGTCGGTGTTTCCAGGTTTTAACAGATTTTGCGCCGCCTAGAGGTTGACCTCAAAGTCGTACCCGAGCGGAAGTGACGCAGCGGAAACCGTCGGCGTCTCGGCCCGCCCCCACCCGAGCCCCGCCCCCGCGGCGCTAGCGGAGCCAAGATGGCGACCGAGCTGGAATACGAGTCTGTGCTGTGTGTGAAGCCCGACGTCAGCGTCTACCGGATTCCGCCGCGGGCCTCCAACCGCGGTTACAGGTACGGAGCGGCATTTGCGGCCGGCGCCGCAGGTGTGTCCTTGGGCAGCACGCTCCCTCCGGCCCGCGCCGTTGCCGCGGAGCGGTCCCTTGCTTAGCTTACCACCCAGGCTGCCAGCGTCTCTGCCTACTTTTCTGTTTTGCTAGAACTCTTATTTTGTTTTATTTTCTTACTGCCTTCATGCATCTTTCCACCTAATCCTCCCCATCCCCCTTGGGACATCTGCTCCTCGTCATCCGCCATCCATTCATGCCTGCTCCTTCTGTTACTCTCTCTGCGACCTTTGGCTTGTAATCCTCCACGGGCGCGCATATGCACACGCACACAGCACGCTCCTCCTCCCCCACTCTTCTGATACCTCCTGACACTTGTCGGTAATCGTAGTTTTGCTGTCCACTGTTTGGATGATCTGGTTTAATTGACACTGTTGTCATTCTCGCCAAGTGTCATCATCCACCGTTTAGGGTTTTGTTTTTTGGGGGGCTGGACAGTTGGCACACGTTAAGATCCCGTTTCCCAGTGATGAGCTATTGCGTTTTTTCATTGTGTGTGTGTGCGTGTAATCCCCGTTCCCCTCCTCCACATTGTAGTCTTGATTATGTAGGGCTTTCTGCCTTCCTTCCAACCTGGTCACCTCTCGTGTAGCCTTTCCATAGCCAGTGCAGCATTTTTTTCTCTTGAAAGGCCTGACAACCCCGTAATCCAGTGACTGAGGCTTTGAGGATGTTGTAGGATGTTATGGAGTTCAAAGGCCTTAAGGTTTCTCATTTGTGAAATAAGAGAAGCAACGTAAGAATACTGTGCACTTCTTATGTACCTCACAGGGTTTTGTTTTTTTTGTTTTTCAAAAAGATGCATTTATTTTATATGTGTGTATGTGTATGGGTATTTTGCCTGTATGTATGAGTGTGTGTGCCTTGTGCTCTCAGAGGTCAGAGTAATGTTAGACATCAGATCTCCTGGAACTGGAGTCACTGATGTTGGTGAACCATCATCTGGGTGCTGGCAACTGAACCCTGGTCTTCTGCAAGAGCAACAAGTGTTCTAAACTACAGAGCCATTTCCCCAGCCCCTTCACAGGTTTTTTTTTTTTTGAGAGTTAAATAAAAGAATGTACCGTAACTAAAACATTATAAAAATACTAGTCTTATCCCCTTTCTGACGAACATACCTTCATGGTTTTTCTCTTGTTGGAAAGTTACCTTCTCCACATCTCCATTTTGCTTCTTAACCAGAGGGTCATTCATTAATCAGTCGTTTTGTACAGACCTGTGGAGTGGGCCCTATGAGTTATGTATCTTTTGGTAGAGGTAGTTCTGCCTTCAAGGAGCTGTCACTCAGACCTCACATTGACTGTGACTGAAACTCAGCAAGCATCTTGATGGCAGTCCGAGGTACCATGTTAGGATTTACGTTACACATCACACTACCTGACCCGTTTTTGGTTTAGGCCAGCTCTCTGTGGACTTCCACAGTACTTTATATTCATCTCTATCTCTGCTTCAGTGTTTAGTCTTCTGATCTCCAGGGTAGAATGAACAGCCTGAAGCACCAGCATAGTATCTTGCACATAGTAGGCACTCATCAAATGCTCACTGGGAAAAGAAATTGGGGCCCATCTCAGCAGGTAAAGTGCTTACTGTGAGGGCAAAAAAAGTAGTGTTTGATCTATGTAAAGGGAAGAGAGCAGTAACTTCACAGATTGTCTTCTGACTGCCACATGTGTGTTATGGCATGTTGGGGCATGGCTTACACACATATACATACATGAATAATATGCTAAAAAAGAAGAAATTGGATTATCCAGCCAACCCAATCACATAAACTAACAACAGCTGAACTGCTAAGTAAAGGGGTCTCTTTAGGGGTTAAAACTTTCAAAACGATACCTTTGATATCAAGCCTCCCTTCCTCCATCTACAATCTCTTTTATTTCATAGCCTTTGTCCTCTTATCAGGTCACTACAGTGTCCCATCAAAACAATTTCTTATTTTTTCTGTTTTCTATGCTTATTTTGATACTATTATCCAAGGGGCATCCTGTCATAACTCTTACAGTATAGTGACTGAAAGTGAAAAATGAAGTTTGACACATACATCTGATCTCAGCACTTGAGAGATGGAGGTACGTGCGGATCTGGAGTGTACGGCCATCCCTGGCTACGGGAGGCTCTATCTTAAACTCTGAAACAAGAACTGGACTGGAGAGATGGCTGCTTTTTGCAGAGAACCTAGGTTCAGTTCCCAGCACATACAGTGGGAGGCTCAGACCTACTGTAACTCCAGTTCAGGGGATCTGATACTGTGTAGCCTTGACAGTCACCTGTACACTTGCTCACATAAAGAGAAAACCTTTGCTCTCCCCTCCCCCAATAACATAAAAACAAATAAGCTTACCAATTACTTCATGGGAAAGTCACTTCTTGAACTTTAATCTTCTCATCTTTGAAAATAAACATATTGATTCTTAGCACTCAAGATACACATACCTGGCTGTCCAAAGAATAGAGTAACTCTTGGCATAGTAGTTGGTTGAAGAATGTCACCTTTTTTCTCTCCCTCATTCCTTTATAAATAAATTTTTATTGTTTAGGTAAATGACAAAATGTGAGCTCGGTTTTATGTATGTTTTACACAAGGTCTCACAGTATAGCCCTGTGGCTCCGAATTCACGGAGGTCTGCTTCCCAGTTGTTGGCACTTAATGCTTTCACTGCACACCTGGCCAGTGAGGTTAGGTTATAGTGTTGTTTGGAGACTAGCAAATCCAAGAATTCCTTAGACTTGGTTTTAGAGAGGTAGAGGAATTAAGGATCAAGGAAGGATGAAGGAAATTGCTGGCATGCATCCATTTATTTATTGAAAATTTGTTTAATATTTAAGGACATTAAATACACACAGAATAAAAATGATGAGATAACCTGCCCGTAAGTTGTCATCTGATTCCACATATATATCATGGCGTACTTGTACTCCCACCCCCAAATGAATAAGCAAGCAAGCAAATTTTTTTTTTTTTTTAAAACAATGTTAATTCATGAGGACTTGTAGAATGTTCTAGTCTGGATCAGATTCAGGTACTTAAGAGTCTTTGAAGGCAGAACATCAAGAGAAGAGATGAAAGCATTTCTCTTACAGTCCTGTTCAGAAGCTCTGCTGGGGCTGTGGGGTAAGTGGTCAGGGACTCAACTAGTACACTCAAGGACCTGGGTTCATTCCAAACACTGCAAAGACAAAATCCTATGGTTTTTGTTAGTTTTTTCTTTGATTTTCTTTTACCTTACTATCTTGTTAAACTTTCTCATTTTACTTTTCTTCCCTGTAAGTTATGGTGGATTTTTTGTTTTTTGTTTTGAGACAGGGCCTTAATGTTGTAGCTCAGGCAAGCCTCACACTCCGTCTAATCCTGCTTTTAACTTGTAAAGGATTTTAGGCATGCACAGCACACTTTGAAGTCTTCAGGTTCATAAGAGGTGAACTGTTAATGTAGTTCCTCCTTTCCTACACCCATAAAAACACATCTAAAGCCAGCGTTTTGTAGTCTTGGTCATAAATAATACCTTAGGTTTTACTCAAGTTCATACAAATGCAGATAACAGTGGCTGGGTTTGGGATGGTTTGTAACAGTGGTGTTTATATTTTAGATGTTTTTCCTGAGCTGTGTTTTTACAGACTCAGCTGTCCACTCCTCATCTTTTCTTGAAGACCTATTAGACACCTGAATTCAGCATATTTAAGAGTTCATCCTTCATCCTCCCAGAGAGTGGCCACACAAGCTTTCCTTGTTTTAGTTGTTGATAGCTTGTTGCTCAGGCCTTAAAAAGCTTGGAGTTCTTCTTGACATCTCTTTTGCTCCTGGCCCACACCTCAATAGAATATCCTGCTGCCTTTATTTTAGAATCCAGAGTCTAGCTGGTCTTTCTGCTCCTGTGTCCTGAGCCCCCTTGTGACTCATTGACTTGGTTCTTACCCAAGTGCCCTGCTTCTGCTGTCACAGCCCTCCATCTCCTCTGTCACACAGCAAAGTAATGCTGCAAAATACAGGAGGACTGAGTCACAGAGCCATCTAAAACCTGGCCTCGCCAATTTTCACTTAGCCTAAGAGCAGCCATGCTTTGAATGGCTTGTGAGGTCCTATGTGGTCTGGCTTTCTTTTGCTTCTCCCAGTTGGCTTCTTGCAGAACAATGGCTTCCTTGTCCTCAAACCTGACCAGCAAGCATGCTTTCACCTGAGCTCCTTGCACTGTGCTTGGGGCACTTTGCACTGTGCTTGTGGCACTTTGCTCTCAGGTATCCAAAGGAAGCACTTTGCTCTCTGCTCTACCTTCCTTTTCCACTTTTTAAATTTTTTTTTTTATTTTTATTTTTGTATTTTACAGCTTCCTCCTGGGCTTTTGAGCAGTGTTACAGTGTCAGGCCTGGATGTCTCCCATGGAGATCCAGTCCTCACATCCAGTCTGAAAGCAGGGGGTTGTCCTCACAACCTTTGTGCCACTGTTTGCTCTACATTTTTGCCTGACATTCACATTTTCGGTGAGGCCTACCTTGATCCTTTTTTTTTTTTTTTTTGGCATGGAACCTAGGGCTTGGTGCTTGCTAAACAAGCCTGACCACTCAGCTTCCTTCTCAGCTTCCTGGTCACTTCTGAGTCCCGTAACCTGTCCCCCTCTGTCCTCCTTGGTTTCTTATCTGCCTCTGTATTTCCTTCTGACCTTAAACTAATAATTATGTATGTTTCCTTCTGTTGAATTGTACACTTTCTGAGGGGAAGAATGTTTTGTTTGCTGTTATAGCCCAAGCATCTAGAATAGTGTCTGCCACTTTGTCAGTCCTGTGTAAATGCTGGCTGAAGTCAGTGACCGATAGTACGTGGTTAGTGATTTCCGGAGCAGCAGATGCACTGTGCTCATTAAGTAAAGTCCTCTAGGTAGGAGAGTACCACCATAGGAGAAACTACGTTTTTTAGAATTGTTGTTTTTGTGGTGGGCTTGCTATGTACAGTAGGGTGACTGAATCATAGAGGTCTGCCTGCGTCTGCTCTTTTAGTGCTGGATTAAAGGCATGCATCATGAAACTCAGCTTAATTTTTATTATTTTTTTTCTCTGATATTAGGGATTGTATGCAAGATAAGTCTGTAACACATAACTACATCACAATTCTCAAGAAATTTAGTTTTGGGTCTTCCTTCCTGCCTATCTTGAGTCAGGGTTTTCTCTGTGTAGCCCTGGCTGCCCTGGAACTTGCTCTGTTGACCAGGCTGGCCTCAAACTCAGAGATCCACCTCCTGAGTGCTGAGATCAATGGTGTGCACCACCATCACCTGGCTGGCTGGTGGTTTTTATTCTTATCTGCTTTGCATATCTCTGTTGGTGCTTACTAACCTTGAAAGTAGTACAAAGGAAACATTGCTTGTCACCTGTACTAGACAGCATGAAACATGAGAACATGAGGCTTCAGTTTAAAGAGAGCTTGAGTTATTTCTCTTGACTATTTAATAGGCCCTCTAGCATGGGAAAATATGACCTGTGAAATCCCAGCATCGGGAGGCAGAGGCAAGTGGACCTCTGAGTTCGAGGCCAGCCTCGTTTACAGAGTGAGTTTCAGGACAGCCAAGGTTACACAGAAAAATCCTGCCTTGAAAAGTCAAAACCAAACCAAACCAAACCAAACCAAAAAACAGCTCATAGAATGTACCTGAGGCCTCAGGCTTGCTGTTTTCCTTTCGTAGGGCATCTGACTGGAAGCTAGACCAACCTGATTGGACTGGTCGCCTCCGGATCACTTCAAAAGGGAAGATTGCCTACATCAAACTGGAAGATAAAGTCTCAGGCAAGTGCCGATCCTCAGGTGTGGTGGATGCTGGGTAGTGTGCTTTTGTAAGTTAAGGACTGGTGCGGGGGATGCCGGAGTCAGCTGGAGTTAGCTTTTCTGCTGCTGCTCAAAGATGTCTTTTTCTTACTGTTAGGGGAGCTCTTTGCTCAGGCGCCAGTAGAGCAGTATCCTGGCATTGCTGTGGAGACTGTGACAGACTCTAGCCGCTACTTTGTGATTAGGATCCAGGATGGTACCGGTAAGAAATCCGGGCTTTTCGGTGGGATAAGGTTAGGAAAATAGGTTGTACTCTAATAAAATTGTGTCCTCATTATGTTTCTCTTCCTTTCATAACTTTTTCTTTCCGTTTTCAATGTTACTATGATGCTATTGAAGGGAAAGAATTAATATTTTATAGATGTAAACTTATGCTCAATTTTGTTAAGTAAAATACTCATTTAACAAAGAGAGCATGTTATAGCTATGGTGGGTTCTGATGGAATTGTCTTGAATCATAATTTCTAGGGCACCATTTCTCAGCCATTTCTTCATTTTATTTTTTTAAGACAGAATCATACTATGTAGTCCTGTCTGCTTGCAGTATATGCCAGGCTGGCCTTGAACTCAGAATGTTGCTTCTGCTTGGCTTAGGGCTGGGTACCACCATGTCCTATCTCTTTGTAGTTTTTAATAGGTTGCTCACTAAGGACAATAAGTATTTCAGCATGGGTCAGGTTGTGACTGCAGCTTAGTGTGCTGGTTGCAGGGTGAAGTGGCCACAGGCGCTACGTTCGATGTGGCTTTGTTTCAGTGGAACTTCATTGTCAGACTCAGGCTGTGGGGAGAGTTGGCCTTTCAGTGGCATGCTATCTGCTGACTGCTGGCCTGTGAGAACATTCTAAACAGATCTTAGACATCTTGTATGACACTTAGCTCTGATAGGCGGACGTCGTCACAGGGAACATGCTTTCTGAGATCCCTCCTTTTCACAGGGCGCAGCGCGTTTATTGGCATTGGCTTCACGGATCGGGGAGATGCCTTCGACTTTAACGTTTCCCTGCAAGATCATTTCAAGTGAGTGAAGCTTGCTCTTGGTTTTTATGTACATAATTATGGGGTGCTGCCTGGGCGGGTGTTTCTTTTGAGAAATGGTTGACTTAGTAGTCTGCTCGGTATGTCTTTCTTATCTTTGTACCTGGTCTCATCTTTCCATGAAGTCTGTAATATATTTTAGATCCTTGTGTAGTGGTTTGTGTTGATGCGTGATTACACCCATGGGGAATTTGCCCTTGCTTTTAAAAAGATGGGGGAGGGTGGCCCACAGCAGCAGCGATTGTACACAGGCAGTGGTGCACCTTTCCTGTCACTTATGCAGCTGATGTGTTCTGTGCCTGCATGTGAGCTTGGCACAGCTGTAGTGACCAGCACCCAGTGCCACATCACCTCCTGTCTCTAGAACAGTGTGGGTCTTTATTGCTTCAGGACTCTGAAGTCTAAAGCCCAGAGATGGAACCTGCAAGGACATAGTAACTAACACAACTCCTTTTGGGCAGTTGTCAGGCACAGGGCTGAGAACTCTTGAGAGGGATGGGTCTACCATATACTCAGTATTGCTTCTCAGTCTGAACCTTTGGATTTTTTTGTTTTGTTTTGTTTTGTTTTTTTCTCTCATGTTTTATGGGTCCCCACTCTGCTTTCTGGAATTGCAGTTCATCTGAGTGAGAGATAATCAGATTTGGGTCAGACTTTGCTTCAGGTAATTGTAAACTGAGATTAAATTCTTATTTCCCCAAAGGTGGGTAAAGCAGGAAACCGAGATTTCTAAAGAATCTCAGGAAATGGATAATCGTCCCAAGTTGGATTTAGGCTTCAAGGAAGGACAGACCATCAAGTTGAGTATTGGGGTAAGTGTGGTTCCTTTTCTTTATTTTATTATATGTGTATGAGTGTTTCTGCCTGCATATTTGTTTGTGTATCTCAGTGTTCTATGGAGGCTATTAGAGGCTGTTGACTCCTCTGGACTGGAGTTACAGATGGCTGTTAGCTGCTATGAGGGGTGGTGGGATTCAAACCTGTGTCCTCTGGAATAGCAGCCAGAGCTCTTTATAAATGCTCAGCCATTTCTCCAGCTGCTACTTTCTTTTTTGAGACAAGGTATCATTGTATAACCCTGGCTGGCCTGGAACTTGCTATGTAGATCAGGCTAGCCTTGAATTCACATATCCACCCACTTCTTCCCTTAGAGTACTGGGGTTAAGGGTGTATGCTGACTGTGTATGAGGTTTATTATTATTTTCCTGTTAGTCTCTAGGTCTGTGACATCCCTCTCTCTCTTGTAGAACATTACAGCCAAGAAAGGAGGTGCTTCTAAGCCTCGGGCCTCAGGGACTGGGGGCCTGAGCTTACTCCCACCTCCACCTGGAGGCAAAGTCACTATTCCCCCACCATCCTCCTCAGTTGCCATCAGCAACCATGTCACCCCACCACCTATTCCAAAATCTAACCATGGAGGTAATGACTCAGGTGAGTCTCATACTTAGCTTGAAAATAACTTACGTTTTAAATGGATAATCCACTTACCGAGGAGGTTTTGCTTGGAAGTGCTTTTGGTACTGAAAAAGTGATGTTGGGGAGGGATCAGAGTTTTCCTGGTGAAGTGCTATCTAGTAGGTGCTCTGACAGAAACCATCTGCTTATTTAGAAGACTGTTTCTGAGCTAGAGGGATGGCTAAATGTGAGTGTGGCTCCTCCAGAGGACCTGAGTGCGGCTCCTCCAGAGGACCTGAGTGTGGTTCTAGCACACACATGTGCCAGGCAGTTTTCCATGACATCTGAGGGCACAGGCACTCATGTGTGCATACTCATGTATACACATACATGCACATAATTAAAATAATAAAAGGTGATGGCCACACACTCCTTTAATCCCATCACTCTGGAGGGGAATCTCTGAGTTCCAGGCTAGCATGGTCTACAGAGTGAGTTCCAGGATGGTCAGGGCTACACAGAGAAACCTATCTCAAAAAATAAAAAACCAAACCAAACCAATAACAACAACAAAAAGACACATTAGTTAATTAATTTAAAGAAAGGATTCTTTGATGGGCAGTGGTGGCGCACGCCTTTAATCCCAGCACTTGGGAGGCAGTGGCAGGTGGATTTCTGAATTCGAGGCCAGCCTGGTCTACAGAGTGAGTTCCAGGACAGCCAGGACTACACAGAGAAACCCTGTCTTGAAAAACCAACAACAACAACAAAAAGGTCTCTTTGAGTCATTGTTGGTTAGATGCTAGCAGGCTTGTAAGTCAGAGGTGTAAAATGATTTTAGCTATGGCTCTAGTACTTATGTCTGAATGCACTTGGTAAACATTATTTTTTTTTTATTTATTTTTTATTGGCTATTATACTTACATTTCAGATGTTATCCCCTTACCCCATTCTCCCCCGCCCAGGAACCCCCATCCCATCCCATCCCCCCTCCTTCTGCTTCTATGAGGATGTGCCCCCACCTATTCCCCCACTCTCACCTCCTCACCCTCAAATTCCCCCACACTCAGTGTCCAGCCTTCATGGGACCAAGAATCTCCTCTCCCACCTATGCCCAACAGGCCCATCCTCCCCTACATATACAGCTGGAGCCATGGGTCCCTCCCTATATGCTCCCGGGCTGGTGGTTTAGACCCTGGGAGCCCTGGTTGGTTGGTATTGTTGCTCTCTTCATGGGGACACAAACCCTTTCAACTCCTTCAGTCTTCTCTCTCATTCCTCCATTGGGAACCCCTTGATCAGTTAAATGGTTAGCTGTGAGCATCCACCTCTGTATATATCAGACTCTTGAAGACCTCTGAGGAGACAGCCATATCAGGCTCTTGTCAGCATGCACTACCTGACATCCACATCAGCCTCTACCTTTGGTGACGGCACATGGGATGGATACTCAGGTGGAATGGTCTCCAGGTGGCCCCTCCTTCAGTTTCTGTCCCACACTTTGTCTCCATATTTGCTCCCTTGAGTATTTTGTTACTCCTTCTAAGAAGGACTGAAGCACCCATACTTGGTCTTCCTTCTTCTTCTTGAGCTTCATGTGGTCTGTGAGTTGAATCTTGGGTATTTCAAGCATCTGGGCTGATATCCAATAATCAGTGTGAGAATACCATGTGTGTTCTTTTGTGATTGGATTACCTCACTCAGGTTATTTTCTAGTTCCATCCATTTACCTAAGAATTTCTCAAATTCATTGTTTTTAATAGCTGAATAATACTCCATTGTGTAAATGTACCACATTTTTTGTATCCATTCCTCTGCTGAAGGACATCTGGGTTCTTTCCAGCTTCTGGCTATTATAAATAAGGCTGCTATGAACATAGTGGAGCATATGTCCTTGTTATATGTTGGAGCATCTTCTGAGTATATGCCCAAGAGTGGTATAGCTGGGTCCTCAGGTAATGCTTTGTCCAATTTTCTTAGGAACCGCCAGACTGTTTTCCAGAGCGGTTGTACCATCTTGCAATCCCACCAACAATGGAGGAGTGTTCCTCTTTCTCTACATCCTCGCCAGCATCTGCTGTCACCTGAGTTTTTGATCTTAGCCATTCTGACTGGTGTGAGGTGGAATCTCAGGGTTATTTTGATTTGCATTTCCCCGATGACTAAGGATGTTGAACATTTCTTAAGGTGCTTCTCGGCCATTCGAGTTTCCTCAGTTGAGAATTCTTTGTTTAGCTCTATACCCCATTTTTAAATACGGTTATTTGGTTGTCTGGAGTCTAATTTCTTGAGTTCTTTGTATATATTGGATATTAGCCCTGTATCAGATGTAGGATTGGTAAAGATCTTTTCCCAATCTGTTGGTTGCTGTTTTGACCTATTGACAGTGTCCTTTGCCTTACAGAAGCTTTGCAATTTTATGAGGTCCCATTTGTCAATTCTTGATCTTTGAGCATAAGCCATTGGTGTTCTGTTCAGGAACTTTTCCCCTGTGCCTAGGTATTCATACTTAAGTGACCCTAAAACTTCCACCAGAGAACTCTTAAACCTGATAAACAACTTCAGCAAAGTGGCTGGATATAAAATCAACTCAAACAAATCAGTAGCCTTCCTCTACTTTTGTTTTTCCTTATTGGTTAGTGAAAAACAGCAGGTGTAGTTATATTTCCTATTTGAAAAAAAGAGACCACCAAGACTCATAGGAATTCCTTTTTTTTTTCTTTTTCTTTTTGAGGAGCTATTACTGTGTAACCCAGGCTAGTCTAGAGAACTCAGTAAGAGATGAAACTGTGTGTGTGTGTATTCATATACACAAATACATACACATTTACTACTAGAAAGCCAGGTGTGAGGATTTGGTAGGTGGTAACTTCTTACTCTTATTTATGAGTGTGAGACTTGGCACAGTTGTGCTTCACCCTGTGCAGTGACCATGCTAATTGTCTCTGTATTGTTGCAGGCTAGTGTGCTGCTGAAGTATACTCTGTGAACACTCTGTGTTGTTGTTTTGAGATAGTGTCTTACTGTGGAGCTCTGGCTATCCTGGAATTCACTAGGTAGACTGGGCTGGCCTTGAACTTACAGCAGTCTGCCTGCCTCTGCCTCTTGAGAGCTGGGATTAAAGATGTGTCAGTACTCATGGCTTAAAGTGAACAGTTTATAAAATTGTTCTTAGCAGATTTTATGTGTATGGGCATTTTGCTTGCATGCCTGGCTGTGCTGCATGTGTTTGCAGTGCCCTTGGCCAGAAGAGGGCGTTAGACTGGAAAGAGGGCCCTGGAAATGTAGATGATTGTGAGCCCTCAGTGGGCACTGGGAACTGAACCTGGGTCCTCTGGAAAAGGAGCCATCTCCAACTTTCCTCCCGCCACCGTGTGAGACAGTATCTCTTGTAACCTATTGTAACCTAGGCTGACCTCAAACTTATTATGTAGCTGAGGATAGCTTTGAACTCCTGATCCTCTTGTCTCTTACCTTCCATGTGCAGAGATTTGATGTGTGTACCACCGTGGTTGTATTTCTTTTATGATTACTTTTTAAAGTTGGTGTGTAATGGATTTCATTATGTTTCATTATGTTGCTGTGTTTTGTTCTGGCTCATTCCCTTCTTTCACTTACAACCCCTCCAGCCAGCGCCCCCCCCACCCCCATTCCTCCGGGAGGTTTTAATTTAATGTATTGGGTAATAATACTGTTTTTTGAGTTGATTATATTACTAAGGGCAAGCTTTTTCTAAAACTTTGGAGGTGGACATTTTAGCTGTTCATTTTGCTTCTTGTCACCAGGGACACTATTTAAGATTAAAACATTTTTTAAAAAATTCTTACCCATTTGTGTATTTTATTGAGGGTAGTGACCCAATTATCCTTTTTTTGTTTGTCTTGTTTCTTTCTTTTTCCTTTTTTCTGTTTCTCTGTGTAGTTTTAGCTGTCCTGCAGCCCTCTCTGTAGACCAGGCTGGCTTCCTGCTTAGAGCCCCGCCTGCCTCTGCCTCCCGAGTGCTGGGGTTAGCTTAGTTATAATTTCTTTTCTTTTCTTTTTTTTTTAACAATCAAATGAAAAATATATTTATTATAAGGATTATGGGGGACACAGATATTTACATGCCCTGCAGATTTCCCTGTGGCGATGCAGATCAAGGTAGAATATTTGTTGTTTAAAACCAAGAAAATCTTATTAGATGGTAAAACCAAATGCTGTAACTGCAATTACAGAGTTAAATTACTAATGATGTCACTACTGTCGCTAGTAATATAAGAACTGGAGCTTTGGCTTTGAGAGGACCGACAGAGTGGGGCTACATACAAGAGACCAGAAGATTAACGGCACACAGCTGGAGACCTCACTATGAACAAATGACTTTTCTCTTTTCCTTCCTTCCTTGAGCTCTTGTTATGTAGCCTAGGACAGCCCCAAACTCTTTTTCATTTGAGACAAAGCCTCATATAGTGCAGGCTGGTTCTAAACTTTCTACAGAGCTAATGCTGTGAGGCTCCTGCCTCAGTCTCCTGAGTGCTAGGATTACAGGTGTACACTACCACACTCAGCCGACCTTGAACTTTTCATCCTCTTTCCTCTACCACACTCATGTGCTGGCATTACAAGATGAGCCATCATGGCAGATTTTGCAAGAGCCAAACTCTCCTTCCAAATCACTAATTAGGATAGATGATTTTAACCGTAATCACAACTGTATGTTCTTTTTGCTTGTTTTGTTTCTTGACTGTTGAGGAGACTGACTTTGAGACTTCAGAAAAATTTATTAATGTCAGGCAGCAAGAAGGATAGATAAAAGATTTTCTATCTATGGGAAAAGAGAAGCTGAAAAGAACATACATGCTGTGTATGTGTCTGATCCTGACTAGTTACTGCCCTAGGAAAGAGGCCATGGGGTCATCTGGCCTCTGCCGTTTCATCCTGTAGGCCTCCATTTCCTCTTCTGTGGACTCTCGGGATTCATATATGCTGTTGTAGGGCCTCTTCGGCTCGTCAATCTGCATGCTCTCCTTCACGTGAAGAAGGCGAGCCTCCTCTGCATTCAGTGCCTTTTTCAGTTTCTCCTGGTTCCTCTCCTCATCATTGCTGTCAGAACTGCTCTTTCGGTGTTTCTTCTTTTTCTTCTTCTTCTCCTCTTTGAGTTTCTCCTGATGAAGCTCCATGAGGGTCTGAGGTTTCTTCACAGACTCTTCTCCAGTCGCATCATTTATAATACATTTCTCTGAATTAACTCTCCTTCCCAGCTTCTCCAGTACAATAGGAATACTTAAAAAAAGAGTGACAACATTTGTAGCCCCAGTGGCCTTCTTTCCATTAAGATCCCCAGATATGCGTGTGGTTATTGATCTTCACGTCTTCCTCGTACTTGGAGCAGGCGACAGCCCTCTCCTGGCCTTTAATGGCCGTTCCATGCCTGGAGTACTCCACATAGTCTTCTGTCTGGGCTAAGAGCAGCTCAGCTGGAGGAGCATCTAGGTGTTGTTGGCCACCGTACTTTTCCAGGATGCTCTCCTTCTGCTGCTCTTTGAAGTCTTCTTTTTTGACTTTGAAGGACTTATACAGCAGCTCTAGTTTTGTAGGATCTACCTGGAGATGCACTTCAGACCCCTTGTCGTTGGCTTCCCAAGCAAACAGTTGTGTTTGAGCCATTGAGATGGTGTCGCCTGTGTATCGAACAAAGTTATCTTCAGCGTAGCTCACTTCGTCGGGATTCTTTCCTGCACCGGCGTAAGGATTCTCTCTCATCGCTCCCGTTTTTGGATCATAATAGGCAGAATTTGGATCTAAATTTCTCAAATATTTTGCAATATCTTCACGAATCCTGAGATTCCGAACAGTAATGCTTCTTTTAGAGTCGAAATTCTGCCCAGGCATGTCAGTATCATCTGCATACCTGTCTTCATCCTCATCCTCACTGTTACGATCCTTTTCCATCTGAGAATCGGGTTCCTCTTCTCCCCACTGGTGTTTTGGAGAATTAGCTTGCTCCACTAATTTTCCAGAGGATAACTCTTCTTGCAGTTTCTGTGCTTTCAATGTTTGTTTTGCCAGATCAACTTTGGCGTATTCCTCGACAATTTTCACGTGCTCTTCTGGATTGTAGCCATTCCACCGGTCTCTCTTCCCATCATAGTCAAACATCAGCTGAGGCTGGATGTGCTCATCTGGAGCGATGTTAGTACCTGTGAATTTAGCTCCGACCCGCCTTGGCCTCTCAAAGCAGTCTTTCCTCTTGTGTGTCATGGCTCCGCAGTTCTCACACGCACCTTTGCGGTACTTGGTAGTTACACAATTCTCCTTTACACTTCTCTTGTACCATTCCCCAGATGAACTGAATTGCTTCTGTTTCTCTGGCTGTGGTCTCTGATGCTTTAAAGTGGGTCTCTTTGATGGATCAACGTACCATGGGACCGAAGAAATGTACTGAGGAATATGAGGCTTGATATCTTTTCCCTCCTCATCGACTTCTGCAGGAGCATTGCCCAGTTTTCTCTGTTCTTCTAGCTCCTTCTTTTTCCTCCAGTCCTCTCTGGTCATCTTTTTTGGCTCCTCCAAACTCATCTCCTTTGATCCCGTCATGGGCGTGGCACTAACTGGGTCCACAGCTGCTGCCAACATGATGAATCAACGCCCTATTCTAAGATCATCTCCATCTAACAAGAAAGTTGAACCTCAAAGGCATTCCTTTGGGGACAGAGGGATCAGCTTCTGTACGGGCTGCTCAGGATGTCTGGCCCACAGTGACCAGGACTGTTTCCTGGAGGACTTAGCCACCATCCCTATAATTTCTTTTTTTTTGTTTTTGTTTTTTTGTATTTTTGTATTTTTGTTTTTCGAGACAGGGTTTCTCTGTATAGCCCTGGCTGTCCTGGAACTCACTTTGTAGACCAGGCTAGCCTCGAACTCAGAAATCCACCTGCCTCTCCCTCCCAAGTGCTGGGATTAAAGGCGTGCGCCACCACTGCCCGGCTCCTATAATTTCTTAAAAGAAGGAATATAAGTGAAATGATTTGAGAAAACTTGTGACCACATAGCTGAGGATTAATTTTTTGTTAATGTCTTTTTTTTTTAAAGATTTATTTATGTATGTGAGTACACTTTTGCTCTCTTCAGACACAGCAGAAGAGGGCATCAGATCCCATTACAGATGGTTGTGAGCCACCATGTGGTTGTTGGGAATTGAACTCAGGACCTCTGGAAGAGTAGTCAGTGCTGTTAACCACTGAGCCATCTCTCTAGCTCTGAGGATTGATTTTTTAATTAAACTTTATATTTTGAGAAGTAGAGATTCACACACAGTTATAAGAAGTTAGGAGAGGAAGAAAGTGTGCTGATACATATCCAAGTCCATGTACGTTGGAGGGAGAAGCAGGAGAAGCAGCTCAGTGTTACCCTAAGTGACTTACCTTCTAGGCCGGCCTGAACTAGTGGGGACTTGGTCTTCAATTGAAGAAAAGGAAAAGGAAAAGGAAAAGGAAAAGGAAAAGGAAAAGGAAAAGGAAAAGGAAAAGACTGAAAAAAATCTTGTATCCTCTTTGTTCGGTACCTCTAATAACACCGTACCAAACTTTCTTTGGTTGTTACACCATTTCCCATCTGTCTGTATGTGTGCATAGGTAGGTGGCCTTAATTTTATGTAGTTTTGCCCTGCATAGGTTCACAGATCCACTGTGATGGTCAGGCTACAACAAGTCTGTGTCACTGTCTTTTATTTAAAAGACATTATTATTATTGTTTTGTTTTTTAGAATCAAGGTTTCCATGTGTAGTTTTGGCCATCCTGGAACTCTGTCTGTAGACCAGGTTGGCCTCAAACTCAGAGATCTGCCTGCCCCTGCCTCCTGAGTGCTGGGATTAAAGGTGTGTGCCATCACCATCTGGCTAAATTTCTTATTTCTAATGTGAGTGCAAGTTCCCGTAGGTGCCAAAGGTATCAGAGCTGGAGTTACAGATGGTTTCGAGCCACCAGACACGGGGCCTGGGAACAGAACTTGAGTCTTCTGCAAGAACAGCATGTGCTCTTAACCACTGAGCCGTTTCTCCAGACTCATTATAAGAATCTTCAGTATCACCCTTTATAACTATATTCCTCTGTCCCCCTACCCCCATCTCTGGCTTGTGGCAGTCCTTTCCCTGTGTTTATATGAAGTTACTGCTTTAGGCATGTTATGTAAGTGAGGTGATACAGTTTGTAACTTTTGGGGACTGGCTCTTTCACTTAGTGTGAGTCTCAGGTCCTCCTGTATGTCATGTTTTCTCTTTTTTATTGCTGATTACATGCGCTTACTGCAGTGTTTTTAACTGTCACCTACATAAGAGCATTCGAACTGTTCCCGTTCTGAGTGATTATAAGTAAGGCTGCTGTGACCTTTGGGTGTAGGTTTTCTTGTGAACATCTGATTAACTCTCCTCTACTCCCCCACCCCCACCTTGTTTAGATATCCTGTTAGATTTGGACTCTCCAGCTCCTGTCTCAACTTCAGCACCAGCTCCAGTTTCTACAAGCAATGACTTGTGGGGAGACTTCAGCACTGCATCCAGGTAATAGGCACAGTGTACCCAGCAGCTTCTCCCTTAGTGTGTAGAGCAGTGGTTCTCAGTCTTCCTGCTGCTGTGAGTTTTTAATAGTTTCTGTGTTGTGCTGATTGCCAACTGTAACACTATTTTACTGCTCCTTTATAACTGTAATTTTGCTGCTGTTATGAATTGTAATGTAAATATATGATATGCAGGATAGGATATCTGATACATGATCCCTGGGAAAGGGTATTCAACCCTGAAATGGGTTCCTACCCTCAGCGTGAGAACCTCTGGTGTAGAGGATGTGTATAGCTGAGGAAGCAGCTGCTGTCTAGTGGGTTTCAGTAGGAGTTCTAGGGAAAGCTGTGGGGGAGCGCTAAGACTAGGGGTGAGGAAAACTGGAGGAAGAAGCTTACGTGTACGCCAGGCCTTGGGAATGGGAGTCTAGAAATTCTGGACAGCAGTTTCTTAGACTCGGAGATGACGACTGGAATCTCACACTAACGTGCTACCTTGGCTTTCTGTCTCTTTCCATGTCTTACAGCTCTGTTCCGACCCAGGCACCACAGCCATCTAACTGGGTCCAGTTTTGAGGGGCATTGGGAAGAAGTTAAGGACACTTGAAGAATAAAAATGACCTCATGGGCACCATTCTAAGAGGGAGTTGAGGGATGGCTTCATTTCCCAGAACCCAAATCAGTGGTCAGTTTTCCCTGTAGCTTCTCTGTGCATTCAGGCTGGTTTTTTTTGTTACCTCTGTGTTACTTGCTGTATAGCCAGGGGACAATCTGCTGTTTCCTGCTCATAACCAAGCAGGGGAGTAGTGGGAATTACCACACTGACTGACTTTGCAGAGTTCAGAAGGCCAGCTTTTTGAGTGGGAGTGACCTCTAACATGTAAATTCTTGAACTTATTTCAGAGTCATCTTATGATTCCCTAGTTAGCAATTTCAGGAGAGACAAATGCCTTGAAACTGTCTTCTCTACTAATTTAAGACTAAACACGGGCAGGCTGGCCCCGGACTCACAAGGTTAGGGTTTCGTAGGGGTAGATTTGGAGAAAGTGGTGTCCCGGGTCTCTTCTGTAAGACCTCCTTCAGGCTTATCCCATTCAGTGAACGTCCATGCTGGGCGGAGCCCCATCACCTTCTTGTGTGTTTACATGTCTTTTCCTTTGACAAGAGGGTTGTGTTGGTGGCACCTTACTGTTTTCCTGTTGAGTAGTGCAGCACCTTTGACCAGTGAATATTTCTGAGATGAAGGGGGTCAAGGGGATGTGCTTTCCACATTGTAGTCTACAGAAGTGTTTAATTTCTTGCAGCTCCTCCATGTAATTGCTGCATTTGAAGCATAGCATTAATTTATACTCACCCTGTGTTTGACCTGAAGAATTTTAACTTGATGTGTAGATAGCAGAGAGCTGGAAGCACTTAGCTCCCATTCAGTACCCACAATGCCTTGCTGCCTGGTTTTGAGTCCTTTTCATAAACATTTCATTTCAATCCATCTAGCGCTTCCATGGAAAGCTGCTGTTGTTATGCAATGTGAAGGAGGTTAAGTCACAGCTTTCTTTACCTGTGACACGTAGGCTTTGCGCTAAGCTTTGATACCCAGCTAGGATATCTTAAAGCAAGTTACCGCCCATTCCTCTCCACTGTCTGCCCACCATTCCTTTTACAGTGCTGTGAAGACTGTCCTGTTGAGGTCAGGGTACTGTCCGTTGTCCGTTGGGCAGCGTGAGGGAGGAGTGGGAGGATTCACACCCTGCAAGCACCTGTTTTGATAGCACACTCTGGCTGAAGAGGGTCCTTTCGAATATATTCTTTCTTCTCAATATTACTCTTAGCTTTTTCTAACTTTGGGTCCATTTTTTCCCATTGCCTCCTCCCCTTCCCAGGCAGCTCTCTTCTTGTAGAGCCATGGCAGGACATTTAAGTTCCAATAAAAACACTAAGAAGAAAGCATAGAATCACTAGTGACTATTGGGAAACCTATTTTCTCAATATTCCTCCATTTTGTGTTCTTTGTATTCCTAAGATGATAATATATTATGTATTTGAATTGCTGAGAATTGAAAATGAAGTGGAAGATACATGTATATAAATAAGCGTATGCTGTATCGGTGCAATAATGGTAATTAAAGGTATTAAAAACAGCGTTGGGTTTTCATCTTTTGGTTTATGTCCTATCTCCCCTCCCAGTGGTAGGAATTAAACCCAGGGCTTTGTGCACACTAGGAAAGTGCTTTACTGCTAAATACATTCCAACCCCATTTGTCTTTTTAGTTTAATTGGCCCAGTACAAAAGGGCCAGCAAGCAACAAAAGGACACATGCACTTGTTACTCTTTTAAGAAACTATGGCAGACACTTATCATTCAAATCCCTGCAGTACTTAAACTTAGTACCCAGGGTCACTAAACTAGAGAAATACAGAAAAAGGCTTTGATGGTCATTGCATCAATAATACTTTGGATGTGGCATCAGAAGTACAGACACATTAGTAGCTCAGTTAATAGGTATTTCTGAGCATGTGCAGAGCTGGGGTTCAGTTCCCAGCATCAGGTAACATTGGGCATGATAGTACATGCTTGTGATCCTAGCACTCGCAGGTGGAAGCGGGAGGACCAGAAGACCACCTTCGCTTGGCTTCTTAGAGAATCTGATGCCATCCCTGTCTAGATGAGAACTCATCCCTGCCCTCCAAACCAACGAAACAAAAACAAGCAAACATGGAAAGTTTATAGTGTTGAACACTATATTATGTTATAGACAACATAATCATAATGGAAAAAATTTGCAGATTATTAATAAGGGGGATAACATCCAAAAAGTGTAAGGAATTCTTAAAAAAAAAACAACAAATCTGCCTTGAGAATGGTCCAAGGCCCTGTGTGGTATGTGGTTTTGAAATGATTTCAAATACCTGCTTGTACCCAAGTGAGATGTTGGTATGGAATGTGACCCCTTTGTGAGAATTACACACCATGCCCCATCAGACCTCACATGAGAATTACAC
>NW_021621449.1:3196114-3206129 GCF_004785775.1 Grammomys surdaster
CATGCCCCATCAGAACACATGAGAATTACACACCATGCCCCATCAGAACACGTGAGAATTACACACCTTGCCCCATCAGACCATATATGAGTCACTTGGTTCAGATACTGAACTTCAGTTTTCCCAGAGATTGGGAGTTTAGGCTAGAGCTGAGCTGCTGTCTGGAGTGACGTCCTCTCAAGACTCGATAGTGTCATGCTTGTTTTGTGCTGTGTTGGGTCTCCTCTGTGTTATTAGCTTGCCTTCCTAACAATCTCCCTCAGAAAGCTGTTCCTCAACCGGCAGCCGGACTTCACATGCACAGAGGCTTGCTTTCATTCTAGTTGAGCGGCTTAAACTTTTAAGAATTGGGATATAAACACTGGAGTTGTCTCATTTAGCCTTTGTGTTTAATGTACCTACCTCCTTTATCAAGGGTCTTCCACAATTAAGGCATTGTGAAAAAGAGAAAATTATTGTATGGAAATTGATGATGATTAGTATCAGAAAGTCAAAGAGGTTAGTGAGATGACTCAGCAGGTGTTTGCCGTTAAGCCTCATAAACCATGTTTGATCCTTAGAACCTGCAACATAAGAGAGAATTATTTCCCGTAAGTTGTTTTCTGACCACATATATGCCGTGGATGCACAATGAAAAACAACAAGGACCTGGATGAGGGTTCCTAGTATCCATGTCAGGCAGCTCACAGCCATCTGTAAGTCCTGCTCTGGGATCTGATGCCTTCTGACCTCTGGAGGTGTCTATCTACACGGTGCACAAGCACACATGCACATTAAATGACTCTTAAGCAAATAAACACTATATGATCCAGGACTCTTGGCTTCTGGGTAAATAGATTACCTACTTGAAAGTTTTATAATATATATTATTTATAACTATTTAAAGATGATGATAATGATTATTGTGTGTATGTGTGTAGGTCAGAAGAAAGCTTTGTGTGTGTGTGTGTGTGTGTGTGTGTAGGTCAGAAGAAAGCTTCAGGTCTCTCAGAGTTGGAGTTACAGGTGCCTGTGACTTCCCTGACATTGGTGCTAGGAACTCATCTCAGGTTCTGTAAAAGTTGTGAGCACTCTTAACGGCTGAGCTATCTTTCTAGCCCCTTTAAAAAAAACCTCGACTAAAATAATATTCTTTTTGACATGTAATGTATGCCTCTATGTGTTGTTGGGAGTATTCATCAGAGAAGGCTACTCACTTAAGATACGGGTTTAAGCCAACAGAAAGTCTTTTATCAGCCAGCTGGCAACTATACTGGATGTTCAGGATAAAACTACATTCTGGGTTGACATACTTCAGTTACCAAGAACAGTTAGCCAGAAGTGGAACTACAGAAGCTAAAAATCGAGGTTAGTACATCTAGAGACTTTCTCAGAACTATGGACTTGGAAGGATTAGGTCTTTGTTTTTATTTTGGCAGGTGGTGTTACCTATGTGCGGGGTTCCAAGGCCTGAATGATACTTCCATCATGGAGTCAGTGGTGCTAAGGTCTGAGGGCCTATTAAGGTTGGGACCTGTGAATGTGTGCTTGTGTATGAGAGTGTAGGGGCCAAAGGAAAGTTTGGGGTGCCCTGCTCTGCCCCTCTCAGGCTTATCCCCTTGAGACAGGGTCTGTCAGTGAACATGGAGCATGAACACAAATGGTCCCAGCCATCCTTCTGTCTCCTTTCTCCTCCATGCTGCGGTTAGAGGTGAGTGCTTCGCTTTTCTCTGTGGATGGCAGTGATCCACGTTCATGCTATACAGACAGTGCTCTTAACCCACTGAGCCATGTTCCCAGCCCAGAGATGAGACGATTGGAGAGAAAGCAGGCAAAGTTTATTTACTTTGTTGCTTTTGTTTGTTAGTTTGTTTTTTAGACATGGTCTCTATAAATAGTCTTGGGTGTTCTGAAACTCACTGTGTAGGCCAAGCTGACCTCAAATTCATAAGAGTTTGAGGATTAACGCCTGGAGTTAAAGGTTTGTTCCACCATGTCCTGCTACTTGTTGCTTCTTGAAGCCTGTAGTCTTTACAGGCTTGTGGTCCCTCCCTCATTCCCTCCCTCCCTCCCTCCCTCCATCTCTTCCTCATTCCCTCTCCTCCTCCTCCCTCTCCTAGTTTCCTTTTGAAAGACACAAGGTGAGGACAGCACATATTTATAAAACTGGAGTGAGCTTGTTTTGTTAGTGTTTGAGCCAGAAGTAAAATGATTGTCCATTGCGGGCTCATGTTTTATCTCATTAATCTAATAAAAGCATAAAATTCTCAGAAGTGTTGTAAAAAAACCTTCCTACTGAGTATTTTTTGTTTGCTTTTCAGTTTTTTTTTCTTGTATGTTCTAATGCTATGCTATAGCCGGAAAGAGATGTTATGGCAACACTTCATATGGATGTTACATCTGGCTATGTGACTGTCACTGTGTGACCACTAGAGGGCATCCTCTCTCTAGCAATTGAGACAATTGTAGGACTTGTTTCTTAGACTTGCTAATTTTGATGAAGGAAACTCCAGAAAGAAAGACGTGCAGATCATCTGAGGACTCTTTGTTTGTTTATTGGTTTGTTTGTGAGTGTGCACGTGTGTGTGTGTTAAGACGGAATCTCTCTACATAGCCCTGGCTATCCTGGAACTCACTATGTAGACTAGGCTGGCTTTGAACTCATACTGATTAGCCTGCTTCTACCCCTGAGTGTGCTACCACCACCAGGCTTGTTTTGTTTTTAGAGACAGGGTTTTGTTTTGTAGCCCTGGCTGTCCTGGAACTCAATCTGTAGACCAGGCTGGCCTTGATCTACCTGCTTCTGCCTCCCAAGTGCTGGGCTTACAGGTATGCACCACCACTCTTGGCTGCCTGGGGCTATTAACCCCAGAGTTGGAGCCTTAACCCAAGCCAGAGTTTGCTGAAATTGTAGAAGTAACAGATCTTTAGTCAGATTGAAAGTAAGGAACAGAATGATAGTTTTCAGATTTTATTTCTTAAGTAAACATTTAATGGCGGATATGCTTATTAATGACCTTCTCTGTCACAGGTCATGTATGATAGATCTTTGTGGTCAGTAAAGACTTGTGGCCAGGATCATGGATTTGGGATGAGCTATTGCCTTTATATAACATTTTCTCTGTCACTGGCTTCCAGACAGATTGTTCAAGTTTCAGCTTCCTTGTAGGCAAAATGAGGGCATCATAGAGTTTCTGTGACTGTAAAGTGACCCGCATAATCCAAGAGTCTGTGATTAGTTTCTGTAGGTCTCTCCACCAACTGAAATAATTGAAGTGTGTGGAAGAGGGCCTGGAACGTGGAAAGCTCCACGTAAGCGCCACTACTACCAACCGCGCAGCCCACCCCTGCCCCCACGTGTGTGCCTAGCTGGTCTCATCCAGGCTACCATAGTAGGAAGTGGATGGTAAGTGTTAGGGCACGGCACTGTCCCATACCTGGGATAGGTACCCTCTGGGATGTGGAGCGGAGGAGCCATTGGGTAAGGTAGAAATGGAGAGTAAGAGATGCTGGGGAGGAGACGAGCATAGGGCGAGCATAGGGAGACTGAGTGAACCGTGAGGCCCACACTCCTCATTCTGTGATCCCACGGAGCCTCTTCTGCAGCCTTTGTATTATAATGCCTTTCAGAGAGTCAGAAACCCCAAACCAAGTGCAGCCCTGCTGCCCACTCTCTTGGATCGTTAGACCCTTGGTTCGGCACTAGCTAAGTGCTTTGTATCTTAGAGAGATGTGGATATCACAGAGACTCCAAGGCGCTGTATGGTTATCAGTTATGTGCAGTTCTGTCTCATCCCCAGTGGCCTTACATTGTCTGCTCTTTCTGACCCAAGCAACTGTGATGGTTTGATGTGCAGTGTGCCCTGCAAAAGGCTCCTGTGTTGAAGGCTTTGTCCCCAGCTGGTGGACCCATGAGGGCTGTGTTCTCAACAGTGGCTCGATCCACTGATGGGCTTATAATTTAGTTATGAATTGATAACAATAATTTGGGATGTATTCTCCATACCTTTAAAATGTTTTTTTTGCTAACATTAATTAATATCAATAATGTGTTTCATTATGACAATTCCATACTTGTGCATAATGTGTCTGATATTCATCTCTGTTATTTTTTCTCCGTCTCCCACCTCTGCTGATACCTCTTCTGTGTGTGTATGTGTGTGTGTTTTAATAACCCAGTGAATTTCTTTAGGGATGCTTACCGGTTTGTCTGTAGGAGCTTGGGCACCATACTGGTGGCTACACTATTGGAAGAATATGAAGAATATGTCCCTCTCTCTCTCCCAGGAACCATTAGCTGCATAAGCCCTCAGGGAGAATGGTGACGGTTTGTATATGCTCAGCCTAGGGAGTGGCAGGATTAGAAGGTGTGACCTTGTTAGAGTAGGTGTGTCACTGTGGATGTGGGTTATAAGATTCTCATCCTAGCAGCCTGGAAGTCAGTATTCTGCTAGCAGCCTTCAGATGAAGATGTAGACCTCTCAGCTCCTCCTGCACCATGCCTGCCTGGATGCTATCATGTTCCCGCCTTGATGATAATGGACTGAATCTCTGAACCTGTAAGTAGAACCAATTAAATGTTGTTCTTTTAAGAGCTGCTTGGTCATGGTGTTTGTTTACAGCAGTAAAACTCTAAGACAGAGGGATAAGGCCCCGGGCGTCTTTCTCCCGACCCTGTCCATGTCTATAGGCCCAGTCTTTTCTATGCTCACATATTTGTAAACGTTGGTCTATTTTGCTGTGCGTGTATGTACATGTTTCTGTGTGTATGCATGTGTGTATGTGGGTACATACGTAGGCATGTACACATGGAGGATGGAGGCTTAGGCGAGAGTGTCTCCCTCAATCATGCTCCACCTTACTTTTGAGACAAGGTCTCATTGTACTCGGAGCTGACTGATTAGGGGTAGACTGGCTACCCAGCAAGTTCCAGGAATCCTCCTGCCTCTGCCTGTCCGGCTGGAATTCCAAGCGCTCACCATCACTCCTGGCTTTTCAGGTAGTGCGGGATCTCAGCTCAGGTCCTCTTGCTTCTGTAGCAAACACTTCCTCTGCTGGGCAACGCCATCTGCTCTATTCAGGTTTTTAGTGCTGAGATGATTCTTTTCAACATCTAAACAGCTCCTCAGTTGATGGGTGTGCTGTCATTTATTTAACCACTGCTTCTGTTGACCGTGCCAACCACCAGCTCTCTTTGTGGTGTTGAGGATTGGCTCCAGGGTCTCACATAAGCTAGACAAACACTCTGCTACTGGGCTGTGTCCCTAGACCCATTCCCTCAGCTAGTTTATTTATTTTATTTTATGTGCTTTGGTGTTTTGCCTGCATATCTATGTGAGGGTGTTGGATCCCTTGTAACTGGAGTTAGAGACAGTTATGAGCCGCCATGTGGGTGCTGGGAATTGAACCCGGACCCTCTAGAAGAACAGTCAGTACTCATAACCGCTGAACTGTCTCTCCAACCCCTTCTACAATTTTGATAAAAAAATTTACTAAGTGTTTTCTTTAAGTTTCACATATAGCTAAGTGAAAACATGTAAGGCATATATTTTCTAAGATAAACTTGATACATAAAAAGTAAAACAGTTTGGGGCTAGAAAGATGGCTCAGTGCTTAAGAGCATTTGTTGATCTTGCACACTACCAGGGTCCATTTCCCAACACCCAACATGGCAGTTCACCATTTGGGACTTCAGTTCCAGGACACATGACTCCCTCTTCCAGCATGCATGTGGTACATGTACATATATGCAGACAGTATAAATATACATATATGTATATTTATATGGGGTCCCATTTTTATTTATTTTGAGACAGGGTCTTATGTATACCAGGATAGCCCAAAACTAGGTAGTCAAGGCTGACATTGAGCTCTTGACCCTTTTGGCTCTGCCTTCTGCATAATGGGATTGCAGGTGTATACTAGGTCACTCAATATATGTACTGTTGGGATTGAACTCAGTGAGGCCTTGACACTTATGTGACATGTTATGGAAATACTCTACCAACTGAGCTGTTCTCTAGACCCAATTTAAGTTTGATAGACTTTTGTTATATTCTGTTACATACATATACTCATTTTAAATCCCAAGAGTGGCTGTTTCTTGGCAAAACACCAAAGATATTTAATCAGTACATTTACATCAAGATGACTAAGACTTGTGATGGAAGACTAGAAGCTGTGCCAGAGTGAGTGGGTGATTATATAGTTAAGGCAGAGAAGGACTAGGGCTGTTGTTACCACTGGGCTAAGCTGCTCCCACCGGCTCCCTGACTCACACCAGCGTCTACTTTACGTGCCAGCAAACGTTTCCACAAATGGGCCTGGGTGCCTGCCACTGAGGCTCCATCTAATGTTGTCTTCGGGCTATGGCTGCCATCACCACACTGTGAATCAGCCCCAAAGACCGCTGCCAGTGAATTGCCTTCAAGGAACACCATCATTAGTGAACTTCTGCTTCAAAGGGACTCCTTGAGCCCCTGCTGCTGCTGCTGTCCTGGCACTATGTAGATGAGCGTTAATCATCTCGACCAATGAGCTGCATGCAGGAGTGGCCTCAGGAATTTCAGCTAGAACTGGGTTGGTGAAAAGTACAGAGCGAGATGGGAATAGACTCAGTACAAGAGGGTGAATACCTGGAGCATGGCCAGGAAACCTGAGATTGCTAGCTGGAGAAAATGACTCCAAGGGTGAGCCTTGCGGTGGAACCCAGCATGCTGCTGGCACACAAAGGTATTCAGGAGGGCGAGTCTTCTATGTAGCCAGAGCCTGCATCGGATAACTCTGCCCTTGGTCTCTTAATACATGAGCAACTGTAATTTGCTGGGAGTGGAGGAGGGTGGATGGAGAGAGCTCTGGCTGAGAAATCCTGAGAGTTATCTGCGTTCTCAGTCTTCATCTGGAAGACCACACTTACTCTCTGAACTGCTTAGACTAGTAAACCCCTCTCATTCCTGTGGACACTGATCCCAGAGGAGGGAGAATTCGTATCATCTCACTGGGGAGACATTTAGAGTAAGAGCATTTCCTGAGCTTTGCCTATTGTTTGATTATAGGTCTCTGTATCTCTTCCTATTAGGTGCTGGATGAAGGCTTTCTGATGACACTTGAGCTAGACATTTGATCTGAGTATAGCAGAATATCATTAGGATTTTGTCAGTCCTGCTTGGTCTATCCTAGGCCTCTGGACTATCCAGTCTCTGGCTCCTGGCCATCTAGGCAGTGTCAGGCTTGGGCTTCTTATGGCATTGGCCTCAACTTGGACTAGTCATTGGTTGGTCACTCCCACAAGTTCTGTGCCAACTTTATCCCAGCACATCTTACAGGTAGGACAGATTATAGGTTGAAGGTTTTGTGGCTGGGTTGATGTTTTAGACCTTCTATTGGAAGTCATGCCTAGTTATAGAAGATGGCTTGTTCAGATTCTGAACATATCACCCATCACTAGAAGTCTTTTTTTTTTAAATTAGATATTTCTTTATTGACTTGTCTTTTGTTTTTTTTGTTTTTATTGGATATTTTATTTATTTACATTTCAGATGCCACCCTGCTTCTCCATTTCCCCTCCCTAGAACCTCCTATCCCATCCCCCCTTCTCCTTTTTGTTTTTATACCATTTTAATTACATGAAAGTATTAAGGTCAGTTCTAGTTTGAGGAACTAGCAATACAATAGATGCAAATAGTCAAGGAACAAGCAAGACAATAAACACAAATAGTCAAAGAACAAGCATGACAATAAACAAAGTTCTGTGATCACTCCTGTGATCACTGTTTCTAAGGGCTCATCAGGATGACCAAAATATTTGAGCCAACTTCCTTGTCCTAGCCCAAAGTCATTTTATTTGTCTGAAGCCTACTTCTTTGTTCTAGCCTAAAATTTAGATTCCTGTCTGAAATTACTTCTTTGTTCTAGCCTAATATTTAGATTCCTGCCTGAAATTACTTCTGTTTTCTAGCCTAAGATTTAGATTCCTGCCTGAAATCACTTCTTTGTTTTAGCCTAATGTCAGATTCCTGTCTGAAGCCCACTTCCTTGTCCTTGGCCAATGTCATATTCTTGCCAAGCAGCTCATTTCCTTGTCCTTGGCCCATGTCAGCTTCTTGCCAAGCAGCCCCAAAAGTTTTCTGTCTCTTCCCCTTTTTTATTTCATAAACAAGACTGAGTCTGTCTTAGGTCATTCTGCCAAGAATGCCTTCCTTACCCATCATGGAATATATATTATCAAAAGCAATGCATTTCTGTCTTAGGTTGGTAAGGCTCTGTGCAGAATCTTACCTGTCCTTGGCTTGCCAGCCTGTTAATTTAATAACTCTGTCTGGGGGTCCATTTTCAGTTTCAAGCTATGTACTTTGGCTGCCAACATGTTGATGTTGTTAAAGACAAGCTTTAATGTGATGAGCAGGAATAAAATATTTCCAAGACAAAAAGGGCTAGCATAATCAAGCTATATATGCTATTCTTGAAGCTTGACCAAAATAGAAATATTGACCTCAGGCCATGGGTAATTTTATCTGCAGTATCTGCCGCATCAAAGCTCAGCAAAGCAGCAATTTTAAAATTCATAATCTCACTATGCAAAGTTAAATATCCAGAGAGGTGTTAGAATTATGCCAAATACACTGAAAATCACTACAAGTTTTTGCTAGGTTCACTTTCATAGATTTTAGGGAGTTTCTGCTGCACTAGGTTTTTCACATTACCTTCCAAATGCCTCTCCCACCCATGTTTCAGTTGTCTCTCTCCCCATCCCTTCTCCACCCTCCTGATTCCCTTCTGTTCCCATTCCCACCCATCCCTGGTCCACCTGAAAAATCTGTTTCCCCTTTCCATGGAGATCCATGTGTCTCTCCCTGAGCCCTCTTTGTTACTTAGCCTCTCTGGATCTGTGGATTGTAGCATGATTATCCTTTAGTTAACAGCTAATATCGACTTATAAGTGAGTACATACCATGCTTGTCTTTGTGGGTCTGCATTACCTCATTCAGGATGATTTTTTCTTCTAGTTCTTTCCATTTCCCTGCAAATTTCGTGTTGTCATTTTTTTTAAATAACTGAGTAATACTCCATTGTATAAATGAACCACATTAAAAAAAATCTATTCTTTAGTTGAGGAACATCTAGGTTGTTTCTAATTTCTGGCTTTTAGAAATAAAGCTCTGTGAACGTAGTTGAGCAAGTGTCCTTGTGGTAGAATGGAGTATATTCCCAAGAATGGTATAGCTGGATCTTGAGGTAGATCACTTCCCAATTTTCTAAGGAACTGTCATATTGATTTCCATAGTAGCTGTCCAAGTTGGCATTTCCACCAGCAATGGAGGAGAATTTCTCTTGTTCCATGTCCTCACCAGTATGACCTGTCACTTGTGTCTTTGATCTTAGCCATTCTGACAGGTATAAGATGGAATATCAAAGCAATTTTGATTTACATTTCCCTGATGGCTAAGAATGTTGAACATTTCTTTAAGTGTTTCTCAGCCATTAGAGATCCCTCTGTTCAGACATGTACTCCATATCTTAATTGGATTGTTTGGCCTGTTGATGCCTAGTTTCTTGAGTTTTTTTTAAAAATAGTTTGGATATTAATCCTCTATCAGATGTGGAGTTGGTGAAAATCTTTTCCCATGCTGCAAGCTGCCATTTTGTCCTGTTGATGGTGACTTTTGCCTTACAGAAAATTTTCAGTTTCATGAGGTCCCATATATTAGTTGTTGTTCTTAATGCCTGCATTATTCATGTTCTGTCCAGGAAGTTGTGTACTGTGCCAGGGCATTCAAAGCTATCCTCAACTATTAGCTCTTGGGTGTCATTTCTTTTTCTTTTTTCTAGAGCTTTCAAAAGTGCTGTTAAGTCATTAGTCTGAAATCTCACTAATTTCTTTTTGTAGGCACTTAATGCTATGAACTTTCCTCTTAGAACTACTTTCATTGTGTCCTTTAAGTCTGGTTATGTTACACATTCATTTTCACTAAATTCTAGTATGTCTTTAGTTCCTTCCTTCCTTCCTTCCTTCCTTCCTTCCTTCCTTCCTTCCTTC
>NW_021621449.1:3206139-3207039 GCF_004785775.1 Grammomys surdaster
TTCCTTCCTTCCTTCCTTCCTTCCTTCCTTCCTTCCTTCCTTCCTTCCTTCCTTTCTTCCTTGAACCAGTGGCCATTCAGTAGAGAGTTGTTCAATTTCCATTAAATTGTAGGCTTTCTGTTGTTTCTGTTCTTGAAGTCTAGCTTTAATCCATTGTGGTCTGATAAGATACAAGGGGTTATTTCTATTTTCTTCTATCTGTTAAAGGTTTCTTTGTGACTGACTATATTGGAGATGGTCAGTTTTGGAGACAGTCCCATGAGGTTCTGAGAAGAAGGTATATTCTTTTGTGTTTGAGTGAAATGTTCTGTAGCCATCTGTTAGGTCCATTTGGTTCATAACCTCAGTTAGTTTCATTATTTCTCTGTTTAGTTTCTGTCTAGATGACCTGTCCATTGGTGAGAGTAGGGTGTTGAAGTCTCCCACTGTAATGTATGGGGTTTTTGATGTGTTTTAAGCTTTACTAATGTTTCTTTTACGAATGTGGACACCCATGCATTTGGGCAGAATTGAGATGTCATCTTGGTAGATTTTTCCTTTGATGAGTATGAAGTGTCCTTCCTTATCTCTTTTTATTAATTTTAGTTGAAAGTCTACTTTATTAGATATTAGAATGGCTGCTCCAGCTTGCTTCTTGGGTCTATTTGCTTGGAAATTTTTTTCCAGTCTTTTACTCTGAGGTAATGTTTATATTTGCTGCTAAGGTGTATTTCTTGTATGCTGCAGAATAATGGATTGTGTTTTTGCATCCATTTTGTTAGCTTGTGTCTTTTTATTGGACAATTGAGTCCATTGATATTGAGACATATTAATGATCAATGATTGTTAATTCCTGTTATTTTATGTTGGTGGGGAGAGAGAGAGAGAGAGAGAGAGAGAGAGAGAGAGAGAGAGAGAGAG
>NW_021621449.1:3207049-3221882 GCF_004785775.1 Grammomys surdaster
GAGAGAGAGAGAGAGAGAGAGAGAGAGAGAGAGAGAGAGAGAGAGAGAGAGAGAGAATGAGAATGCTTATGTTCTTTTGGTTTTGCTGGTATGGGTTTATTTATTCCCTGTGCTAAGAAAGCACAGGAAATAAATAATAGATAGAGAAATAAATAATACATAATAAAAATAAATAAATAAAAATTAATAATAAATAAAATTTTCTTCTAACACCTTCTGTAGGGCTAAATTTTTGCATAGATATTGTTTAAATTTGACTTTATCATGGGATATCTTGTTTTCTCCATCTATGATGTTTGAAAGTTTTGCTATGAGTCAGGCTGACTCTGTGATCTTTTAGAGTCTGCAGAACATTTGTCCAGGCCCTTCTGGCTTTTAGAGTCTTCATCAGGAAGTCATCTGTAATTCTAATAGTTCTGCCTTTATATGTTACATGGCCTTTTTCACTTGCAGCTTTTACTATTCCCCCTGCCCCCAACCATGTGTTAAATGTTTGATTATTTTGTGGCAAGGGGACTTTCTTTTCTGGTCCAATCTATTTTGTGTTCTTTATCCATTTTTGGTTAGGAATTTTTTTGGTATGATTTTGTTGAAGATATTTTCTGGAATTTTTCTCCTTGTTCTATTTCTATTATTCTTAGGTTTGGTATTTTCATAGTTTTCCAGATTTCCTGAATGTTTTGTGTCAGTAATTTTTTCAGATTTAACATTTTGAAAATTTCTTCTGTTGTAGCTTTAACACCTGTGAGTCTCTCTTCCATTTCTTGTATTCTGTTGGTGATGGTTGTGTCTGTTCCTGTTTTTTTATCTTGATTTTCCATTTCCAAAATTTGTGTTTTCTTTATTGTTTCTAATACCTTTCTCAGGTCTTGAATGGTTTTATTCATTTTCTTTAACTGTTTCTTTTTTTCTTAGCTTTCATGTCTTTCTTTAGGACATTTATTTGTTTTCCTCTAACTTTTTGTTTGTCTTTCTCTTGACTTTTGGCTTCTTTATCAAAGATCAAGTATCCATAACTGTGTGATTTTATTTCTGGGACTTCAATTCTATTATGTTGTTCAACCTGTTTGTCTCTGTACCAATACTATGTAGTTTTTATCACTATTGTATTGTAGTACAGCTTGAGGTCAGGGATGGTGATTTCCCCAGAGGTTCTTTTATTGTTAAGAATTACTTTTACTATCCTGGTTTTTTTTTGTTTTTCCATATGAAATTGAGAATTGCTCTTTTCATGTCTGTGATGAATTATGTTGGAATTTTGATGAGAATTATGTTGAATCTGTAGATTGCTTTTAGTAGGATGGCCATTTCCATTATGTCAATCTTACTAATCCATGAGCATGGGAGATCTTTCCATATTCTGAGGTCTTCTTTGATTTCTTTCTTGAGAAACTTGAAGTTCTTGTCATGCAATGTTGGGAAAATGTGGGTCCCACATCTGTTCTTCCACTGAGTTAGGGCTGCTTGGGGGAAGCAGAGGCATGGGAAGTTTGACTGCACTCATCCCACGAGTACTGGGTGGGCATAGGGCTATGGGAAGCCATGGGACCCCGTTCTGGGGGTAGAAAGCGTAGTCTGAGGTCCTTGGGACAGCTGGAGCTGGCTAAAAGGCCCAAAAGGTGGCTGTGGACTGACTGGTTCACAGCCTCTTGTGCACCCAGATGTCGCCAGAAGCCACGGAAGAGCTGAGAACAAAGTGGGGATCACGGGCTGGATTGTGCAGTGGCCAAAGGGTAGAGGAGAAGAGCACTCTGGCTGGATTCCACAGAGATAGTCCTTGGCTTGTCCCAGAGGTCAGCTTGGTTGGGTTGGTGGTCACCATGACTAGAGATGCAGAGAAGTCTTCTGCGGGAGATTAGATGGCAGCTCTGAAGGTGAAGACCTTCTCCATGGCTCCCCACATTAGATCCCAATGAAAGAGAAACAGTCCATGGTTTTAAGGCTTTTATTGTCATGGAGAAGAGTAGATGAGTAAAAACACTACCCTAGTTTCTCAGGGTGGGCCTGAGGTTTGCAGGGGGAAGAGTCTGGGAGGAAAACTTAATTGGCTAAGCCCTTCTGGCCTTTAGGTACCTCATTAATATGGAGATCTGTCTTGAAGCTCTGTGGCCTGTAGTCACACCCTCTATCTGTAGAGGGGCTAGTAGGGTCGTTGCCCTTATGTGACTGAAAGACACAAATCTATAGAGGACTGTGGCCTCTTGTCAGGAGCCTAGAGTCTGGGGGTGTGGCAAAATGTTTGCCTTCCCTTAGGATCACCTGTGTCCCACCTGGGGCCCTTAGGATTACCTGGGATCTCCAGTGGTTTCTAGCCTGTGGTCGACCATAAACCAGGCTGCCTTTCATGGTCCAACAATACAGATCTTTCTTTGTTTGGATAAAGCTACTCTAAGATATTTTATATTATTTGTGACCATTGTGAAGGGTGTTATTTCTGTATTTTCTTTCTCAGCCTGTTTATCATTTGTATAAAGGAAGGCTACTGATCTGTTTGAGTTAATTTTATATCCAGCCACTTTGCTGAAGTTGTTTATCAGCTGTAGGAGTTCTCTGGTAGATTTTTTGGGGTCACTTATGTATACTATTGTTGGACTCTAAGATCCAAACCAGGAGACGCGCTTCCCCAGAAGCACTCATAAACAGTGGATTTGATGCAATAACATGAGGTTTATTGATAACCGGTGCACTGGGGTTACCTCACACTCAGGGAAGAGGAACCCCGAACCAAGGCTGAGAGCAGTTTTTATACAGAGTTCAGTTTTTTACAGAGGGCAGTTTCATCTCTTAAACAATAACACAAAGGCTGACCTCAACAACCGTTCCCAGGCCTGGTCTCTAGGTGACTCAGATTTGCACATTATCTTTATTACAATGAGTACTAGCTAAGTGGCTTCTGTTTGTCCAAATTTATTATGTTAAGAGCCCAGCTTCCTGATTACCTCTCATCTTGGGCCCTTCCCCTGGAATGTGTCTGCATGTTCTGGGCCTTCCCCACCCACAGGTGGGTTCCCTTCCCTGTGGTCTGAGGAATGTTAACCAGCCTTTCCCTCCTCTGAATGTTGATCCAGCAGGTGTCCTCTGACTAAGGAACATGCTCCTCCCTGAATGTGTCTTGGGACAGTGGGATTCTTTCAATTTTAAGTTTAAAGTGAGACCTGAAATTCCTACATTACCCCCCCCCCCTTTTTACACTATCATCTACAAATAGTGATACCTTGACGTCTTCTTTGCCAGTATACATCTCCTTGATCTCCTTTGTTGTCTTATTCCTCTAGCTAGAACTTGGAGTACTATGTTGAATAGATATGGGGAGAATGGGTGCCCTTGTCTTTTCCTTGGTTTAGTGGGTTAACTATCTCTCCATTTAATTTGATATTGGCTGTTGGTTTGCTGTATATTGCTTTTATTATGTTTAGTTATGGGCCTTGAACTTCTGATCTCTCCAATACTTTTTAACATGAAGGTGTGTTGTATTTTGTCAAACGTTTTTTCAGCATCTAATGAGATGATCATATGATTTTTTCTTTGAATTTGTTTTATGTAGTAGATTATATTAATGGATTTTCATATATTGAACCAACCTTGCATCCCTAGGATGAAACCTAGTTGATCATGGTGAATGATTGTTTTGATATGTTCTTGGATTTGGTTTGTGAGAATTTTTTTGGGTATTTTGCATCAATATTCATAAGTGAAGTTGGTCTGAAGTTCTCGTTCTTTGTTGGGTCTTTCTTTGTGTGGTTTATGTATCAGAGTAATTTTGGCTTCATAGAATGAGGTAGTGTTCCTTCCATTTTGTGGAATAGTTTGAGAAATGTTGGTATTAGCTCTTCTTTGAAGGTCTGGTAGAATTCTACACTAAAGCCATCTGGCCCTGGGCTTTTTTTTTGGTTTGGGAGGTTTTTAATGACTTCTATTTCCTTAGGAGATACAGGCCTGTTTAGGTAGTTTACCTCTCTTGATTTAACTTTGGTACATTGTATCTGTCTAAAAAAATCATTCACTTCATCTAGATTTTCCAGTTTTGTTGAGTATAAGCTTTTGTAGTAGGATCTGATTTTTTTTTTGAATTTCCTCAGTTTCTGTTGTCATATCTCCCTTTTCATTTATGATTTTGTTTTCTTTCTTCTCCTTCTTTTTTTTTTTTAAAGATTTACTTATTTATTTTATGTATATGACTACACTGTAGCTGTCTTCAGACATATCAGAAGAGGGCATCAGATCTCATCACAGATGGTTGTGAGCCACATGTGGTTGCTGGGATTTGAACTCAGGACCTCTGGAAGAGCAGTCAGTGCTCTTAACTGCTGAGCCATCTCTCCAGCCCCATTTATAATTTTGTTAATTTGGATACTGTCTCTGTGCCCTTTAGTTAGTTTGGCTAAGGGTTTGTCTATCTTGTTGATTTTCTCAAAGAGCCAGCTTTTGGTTTTGTTGATTCTTTGTATTGTTCTCTTTGTTTCTATTTGGTTGATTTTGGCTCTGAGTTTGACTATTTCCTGCCTTCTACTGCTCTTGAATGTGTTTGCTTCTTTTTGTTCTAGCGTTTTCAGTTTTGCTGTTAAGTGTAAGATCTCTCCAATTTCTTTTCTTTTCTTTCTTTCTTTCTTTTTTTTTTGCCAAGCTGTGACTGTTTATTAACTGACCAGATTACAAAAATACCACAGGCAACACCTTAGTTCATCCGTCTAATAAGCCTGTTGATCTGGTCTTCCCTGTTGCCAGCGTCTCCACCTTCTACAAAGTGAGTTGTCTTCCTCTTCATTCCACCTCGGGGAGAAGATAATTTGAAGGGCCACAGGAAGTTATTTTGCTTCCTTGAAGCGTTTCCCAACTGTATAGATCTCATGAATTAGATCCTCCATGCAGATGATGCCAAATTTACCAAGAGACCGAGCAATCAAGGAATTATCCGGCAAGGCAATCCGCTTCTTATTGATTTTGCCATAGCCTCGCTTGTAGATGAGCTCATTTACTGACTTCAGGTTGGGGTACCCCCATGCAATGTACAGTTCCACAATCCTCAGCGTGTTAATGGAAGCCTTGTTGAGCTTAACAAAGGTGTCATTGAAGATCTGTTGAAGGCAAAGAAGCTGCAGTACTTTTGGGCTTACTCCATTGATGCCTCGGATTCTGATGACAAACGCCAATTTTGGTTCTGCAGGCACATAGAAGTTCCCAGCTTTCCTTGCCATCCTGGCCATCCTAATCTCAGTCCGGTACATCTGCCTGTACTCCTTTTGATAGTGCTTTGCCTTCTCATAGATGAGCTTCCTCCTTGCCTTTTGGAGTATCTTCAGGGCAAACGTCTTCCTCAGATGCTTCACCTTCAACTTTGCGAAATTCCTTCGCTTTTTCTTAAGGGTTTCTGGCATAGGCGGAACTTTTTTCTTAAGAGTTTTTGGCACGGCAGGAACCTTTTTCTTAAGGGTTTCTGGAACACTAGCAACCTTCTTTTTCTTCTCTGGAACAGCCTCCATGGTTCCAGCTGGAAAAGGAGAGCTTTTTCCCAATTTTTTTTATGAGGGCATTTAGTGCTATGAATTTCCCTCTTAGCATTGCTTTCATTTTGTCCCATAAATTTGGGTATGGCGTGTTATCATTTTCATTGTATTCCAGGAAGTGTTTAATTTCTTTCTTTATTTCTTCCCTGACAAAGTTATCATTGAGAGTTGTTCAGTTTCCACAAGTATATGGGTTTTCTGTTGTTTTTGTTGTTATTGAAGTCTAGCCTTAGTCCGTGGTGATCTGATAGGAAGCATGAGATTATTTTAGTCTTCTTGTAGAGGTTGAGGCTTGTTTTCTGATCAATTATCTGGTCAGTTTTGGGGAAGGTACCATGAGGTGCTGAGAAGAAGGTGTATTCTTTTGTTTTAGGGTGAAATTTTCTGAATATGTCTGTTAAATCCATTTGGCTCATAGCCTCTACTAGTTTTACTGTGTCTCTGTTAAGTTTCTGTTTCAATGACCTGTCTATTGGTGAGAGTGTGGTGTTGAAGTCTCCCACTATTATTGTGTGGGCTTCAATGTGTGTTTTGAGTTTTAGGAAAGTTTCTTTTATGAATGTGGGTGTCCTTGCATTAGGGGCATAGATCTTCAGAATTGAGACATTCTCTTGTTAGATTTTTCCTTTGTTGAATATGAAGTGTCCTTCCTCATCCTAATTGATAACTTTTGGTTGAAAGCATTTTATTGGATATTAGGATGGTAACTCCAGCTTTCTCCTTGGGGTCATTTGCTTGGAAGACATTTTTCTAGCCTTTTACTCTGAGTTAGTATCTTTCTTTGTCATTGTGGTGTGTTTTCTTGTATGCAGCGAAGTCTGGATCCTTCTTGTACATCCAACATAGAAATATGAATGTCATAATTAGGTATTCAAATGCTGATATAAAACACCATGACCAAAATCAAATTAGGCAGGAAAGAATTTATTTCATCTTACATCTTGAAGATCATCATTCAGGAAAGTCAGAGTAGGACATCAAATCAGGAACCTAGAAGCAGGAACTGATGCAGAAAGCCATGGAGGAATGCTTCTTACTGGCTTGGCCCTCCTTGCTTGCTCAGATTGTTTTCTTATATACTCCAGGACCACTTGCCTAGGCGCAGCACCACCACACTGGGCACTCCTACATCAGTCAAGAAAATGCTCCATAGGCTTGCCTATAGGTTGATCTTATGGAAGCATTGTCTCAACTGAGGTTCCTTCTTAGATGACTCTTATCTTGTGCCAAGCTGACAAAAAACTAGCTAGCACAAGGGACTTTGGAGATGGTTCAGTTGGTAAAGTGTTTGATGTGCAATCATGAAGATCTGAGTTTTGATCTCACAAAGAAAACTTGCTGTGGTGGTATGCATCTATGACCCTACCACTAAGACAAGGAAAAAAGGAGGTTCCCTGGGTCTTCTTGGCCAGAGAGTTTTGATTTGATGAGCTTCAGGTTTTAATGAGAGATGCTGTCTCAAAACATAAGGCAGAGAATAATAGAGGAAGCTGGATGTTGACCTCTGGCTGCATATACATTTTCATATGTACATGGACCACTCTTCCTATGTACAGACATCCACATGCATCACACACACATACAGAGAAATGGAGAGATAGAAATACATAGATAAATGTTCCTGTAAACCAGTGAAAAAAGAGAGCATAATCTATATGTTCCCTGAGAAAAGCCAAGACAACCATAAGAGTGACACTTACAGCTATACAAGCTTGGATGAAAAATGCAAGAGACTGCAAATAGTAACCTAGCGATGTACTTCAAGGCTGTAAAACAAGAAGCCAAACCCAAATGCAGAAATCACAAGAAATCATAAAGTTGGGGCTGAGATTAATGAGATACATTAAGACAATGATATATAGACTTAAACAAAGATCTCAAAAAGTTAGCAAGATTGAGAAATACCTAGCTGAACTAATGAAAAGAAATTAGAGATGAAAGGGAGCTTTTACAATAGAGTCTAATGAAACCCAGAATCCTATTTGGGAATACTTTGAAAATGTATATTTCAAAAAGCTAAAAAACCAATAAGAAATGTATAAGTCTCTGAATGTACATAACCCACCAAAGTGAAATCAAGAAGAGATAAAACTGTGACTTTATGTGTGAATTGTGAAATAGATACATTGGGTGTTTTAGGAAAAATAATAAGTTTGAGGAAAATAATGAAAAGGCTATTGATTATATATTATTGTATAAGAAGGTAGTGTGTAACCAATAAAAGACTGAAGTGAATACAAAAAGATAGATAGATAGACAGACAGACAGACAGACAGACAGAAAACCTGAAAGCTGTCTCTGAGAGCAGCTTCAGAACAACCAGATGGCCCTGGCCTCTCGCAGGCCCAGGGACCCCCAGCCAACTCTGGCAGTTCCTGGGACCTCAGACTACACTCCCCCATCCCCTGGAGCGGTGTCCCCACGACTTGCCCATAGCCTAACACCCACCTGCGCTGGCATGGGGAAAGTGCAGTCAAACTTCCCATGGCCTGCTTCCCTGCGCGGCCCAAGCCCAGTGGCAGGGTGGACATGGTACCTCACATAACCCAACAGACACCGAGGAAACCCAGTCAATCGTTAGATCTTACTTTAAAAGCCTGTACTCCAGCAGAGGACTGCTTGGTCTGGCCTCAGTGAGAGAAGACGTGCCTAACACTTGAGAGACTTGAGGCACCAGGGAGTGGGGAGACCTGGCAGAAGGGGGCATCCTCTTGAAGACAGTGGGGAGGAGAAATGAGATGAGGAACTGTGAGAGGGTGGACTGGGAGGGAGACAGTGACTGGACTGTAAAAGAATAAAAGTAATTAGAAAAAAACTCTGTATTCTACTAAATTGGAAAATCTAAACAAAAATTTCTTGATAGATATCACTTATCAAGGTTAAATCAAGATCATATAAACAACCTAAATAGTCCTATAACCTCTAAGGAAATAGAAGCAGTCATTAAAAGTCTTCCAACCTCCCCCCCCCATCCCCAAAAAGCCAAGGGTAAGATGGATTTTAGCACAGAATTCTTACCAGACTTTCAAAGAAAAGCTAATACTCAAACTATTCCACAAAATAGAAACAAAAGAAAGATTGTCAAACTCACTCTGTAAGGTCACAGTCACCCTGATATCTGAACCACACAGACTCAACAACAACAACAACAAAAAAACCCCAGAATTTCAGACCAATTTCCCTTGTGAACATTGTTGTGAAAATACTCAATAAAATATTTGCAAACAGAATCCGAGAACACACCAAAAACATTATCCACCAAGATCAAGTAGGCTTCATCCCAGAGATGCAGGGATGGTTCCATATATGAAAATCCATTAATATTATCCACCATATAAACAAACTGAAGGAAGGAAAACCACATGATCATCTCATTGGATAGTGAAAAAGCCTTTCAAAAAAATCCAACATCCCTTCATGTTAAAAGTCTTGGAGAGCCAGGCAGTGGTGGCGCACGCCTTTAATCCCAGCACTTGGGAGGCAGAGGCAGGTGGATTTCTGAGTTCAAGAGTTTGAGGCTAGCCTGGTCTACAGAGTGAGTTCCAGGACAGCCAGGGCTACACAGAGAAACCCTGTCTCGAAAAAACCAAAAAAAAAAAAAAAAAAAGTCTTGGAGAGATCAGGGATACAAGGTGCATACCTAAACAAAACAAAGTCAATATAGCAGGCCAATATTGAACATCAAATTAAGTGGAGAGAAACATAAAGCAAAATCAGGGACAAGACAAAGCTGCCCACTCTCTCTGTACCTATTCAGTATAGTACTTGAGATTCTAGCTGGAGCAATAAGACATCTAAAGGAGATCAAGGGGATACAAATTGGAAAAGAAAAAGTCAAATTATTGCCATTCACAGATGATATGGTAGTATACATAAGTGACCCCCAAAATGGTACCAGGAAATTTTTACAACTGATAAACACTTCCTGCAAAGTGGCTGGATAAAAAATTAATTCAAATAATCAGTATTATTTTGTTTTTAAGATTTATTTATCTTATATATATGAGTACACTGTCGCTATCTTCAGCCAGAAGAGGGCATCAGATCCCATTACAGACACCCTGTGGTTGCTGGGAATTGAACTTAGGACCTGTGAAAGAAAAATCAGTCAGTGCTCTTAACCACTGAGCCTGAACTGGTAGCGCCCCCCCCCCCAAAGGGGGGCGCCCGCCCCCCGCCCCGGTCTTTAAACCTTTGTGCCAGAACCTGACAGCTAGGTACCCGGACAGGGGCAGAATGGACACGAGGTGAGAAGCGCGGCAGGGCAGATAGCCCACCGAAGCACCGACCCACACACAACACTGGCTCCGGCACGTTAAAGCAGGAGCCTCAGTGGGGGTGCTGGGAGAACAGCTCGCTTTCCTCATAGGCATGGAAGAAGAGAAACCGGACAGGAAAAAGGCCTGAGAGTTGCTGTGGTGGCAGGCAGTGGCAGGTGGAGACAGAGGAGAGGGAGATAAAAAACGGAGGAGGTCCACAGGCAGATCAGACTAACCCACTCTGGACCGATCCCACTCAACCCAACCCGACAGACTGGGGTGCGCCTCCCTGCAGTAGCCCTTCTTTATACAAATGATAAATGGACTGAGAAAGAAATTAGGGAAACAACACCCTTCACAAGTAATATGAGATATCTGGGTGTAACTCTGACCAAGCAAGTGAAAGATATGTGTGACAAAAACTTCATGTTTCTGAAGAAGGAAATTGAAGATAATATCAGAAGATGGAAAGATCTCCCATGCTCATGTATTGCAGGATTAACATTGTAAAAATAGAAATCTTACCAAATACAATTTATAGATTCAACACAATCCCCATCAAAATTCCCACACAACTCTTTACAGATCTTGAAAGAGCAATTCTCAACTTCATGTGGGGAGAAAACTAAACCCAGAATAGTTAAAAATCTTGTGCAATAAAAGAAGTCTTGGAGGTATCACTATTCCTCATTTCAAGCTGTACCATAGAGCAACAATAATAAAAATAGCATTGTATTGGCATAAAGACAGATAGGTTTGTCAATGGAATTGAATTTAGGATCCAGAAATAAATCCACTCATGTACAGACATTTGATTTTTGACAATGAAGCCAAAATCATACAATGGAAAAAAGAAAACATCTTAAAAAAATGGCGCAGGTCTAACTGGATGTCTGCATGTAGAATAATGCAAAGAGATCCATATCTATCACCCTGCACAAAACACAATTCTAAGTGGATCAAAGGCCTCAACATAAAACCAGATACACTATATCTAATAAAAGAGAAAGTGGGGAATAGCTTTGAATGTGCTGACAGAGGAGACAACTTCCTAAACAGGACACCAACAGCTCAGACACTAAGATCAACACTTAATAAATGAGACCTCATGAAACTAAAAAGCTTCTGTAAGGCAAAGGGCACTACTGATAGGGCAAAATGGCAGCCTACAGAATGGGAAAAGATCTTCATCAACTCTACATCCAACAGAGGATTAATATCCAAAATATCTTAAAAAAAAACTCAAGAAATTGAACACCAGCAACCCAAGTAACTCAATTAAAAAATGCAGTACAGAGCAAAACAGAGACTTCTCAATAGAAATCTCTAATGGCCAAGAAGCACTTAAAGAAATGTTCAAGTCTTTAGTCATCAATATGACTCTGAGATTCCATTTTATACCCATCAGAACTCAAGAACTCAAGTGGTAGCACATGCTGGCAAGGATGTGGAGCAAGGGGGATACTTCTCCATTACTTGTGGTAATGTAAACTTGTAAAACTATTTGGAAATCAATCTGGCAATTTCTCAGAAAATGGGAATAGTTCTACCTCAAGACCCTGCTATACCACTCCTGGACATATACCTAGAAGATGCCCCACCATACCACAAGGACATTTGCTCAACTTTGTTTGTAGCCATTTTATTTATAATAGCCAGAAACTGGAGACAATCTAGATGTCCCTTAACCCAAGAATGGATAAAGAAAATGTGTATTTACACAATGGAATACTACTCAGCTATTAAAACAGGGCCATCATGAAATTTACCAGCAAAGGGATGGAGCTAGAAAATATCATCTTGAGTGAAGTAACTTAGACCCAGAAAGACATGCATGGCATATATTCACTTGTAAGCGGATATTAGCTATAAAATACAGGATATCCACGCTACAATCCACAGACCCAAAGAAGCTGAGTAACAAGGAGTGCCCAAGAGAGATTACTTGAATCTCACTGAGAAGGAGAAATAAGATAGACATCTGGGGTAGTGGAGAGGGAACTGGAAGGGGAGGGGGTTAGGAGAAAATAAAGATGCAGATCAGGTGTGTGTGGAGTGGGGTTGGGTGAGAGAACAGAAATATGTGGGGAGCATCTCTGGGACCAGCTGAAGACTTGGGGTGAGGGAGGCTCCTGGGAGTCTATGGGGGTGGCCCTAGCTCAGACTCCTAGCAATGGGGCGTATGGCATCTGAAGTGCTCACCTCTTGTAGCCAGTGGGGGGAGGAAGACACCAGCACAGCCATAAAATCTTCAACCCCAAATTTGTCCTGCCTACAATGTGTGCAGGGATAAAGATGGAACAGAGATCGAGGGAATGGCTAAACAATTACTGGCCTAACTTGAGACCCAATCCATGGGAGAGAGGCAACCCCTGACGCTATTAATGATCCTCTGCTATGCTTGCAGACAGGAGCCTAGCATAACTGTCTTCTGAGATGCTTCATCCAGAAACAGATAGATACAGATGCAGAGACTCACAGTCAAACAATGACCCCTTGTGCCTAACCATCCATCACTGCCTCCTTGGGTGGATGCTGATAAGTTCCTCCCAGGGCTAGGCCTCCCTTGGCTTGGTGGAAGGTCCATTGGTTTATTCTGAGCTAGTTATTGGATATCTTTTAAAATATTTCACACACTCAGTTTAAATTACCTAATGTTGGATTCTGATCCTTCAGATATTCTAAGAATGCTGTGGATTTCCTAGCATTTGGCCTTTTTCTCCTGCCACTCCTCAGGTATCTAATTCTGAGATTTTTCTGTGGCCTATCTTGTCTATTACAACTTTGCCACATTGCTAAAGGAAGAACTGTTCTCTCCAGCCCCGCAGCGTCTCCACACTGTGGTATGTGTGTTGTGTTCCAGGCAAGTGCGCATGGGTTCATGTGTGAGTGTGCGTGTGTGTGTATGTGTGTGTGTGTGCGTACCCGTACTTCACAGCCATGCTTGATGAAGCATATCTTCCTCCTATTCCTGAGTTGTTAAGAACTGTGTTGACTCTGCAGGGAAGACACATAAGGTTTAATCTCCCAGTGCCTTGTGCCCCTCATGTTTTTGAGAAGATGCAGAGCAAACTTGAGACACTGGGGAGAATTGATCTCAGCCTCTGTGTGGGGCGCATGCACCAGGGGCATTGGGGATGTGTGTGCGTGTGCGCGTGCGCACGCGTGTGTGTATGTGTGTGTGCCCGTGTGTGTGTGCGACTGTGTGCATGTGTGTGTGTGTGTGTGTGCGCGTGTGTGTCGGGCCAGGGAAACTCTAAAAAGCAGCACATAGCGTGAGTGAAGATGGAAGATGGCAGCTAGGCACAGTCTGCCAGTCTCCAGGGTCTGCTGGGGAATAATCTGGAGAAAGCAGAAGAACCGCTAGAAGAGGTGGGTGCTTGACACAGCAGAAGAGAAAGTCCAGAGCCATCCCAAGGCTTTGGCTTGGTTTTTAGGAGGTCCTCACTCCCAAGATGAAGGAACACAGGTTGCAGACTTTGAGAGCTCAAGAGACTTAGGAAATCTGCCCTGTCTTACAGTGATGTACATTCTATAGAGCCAGGAAGGTGCCGAGGTCAAGGAGCCTCTTAGAATGCTATGCTCAGAACTTGGCTGTTTGGCTAAAGTGAATGGAGCGATGTCTACGTATAAGCAGCTATTAGCTTGTGTTGGCTGTAGAAATCGCGTTTGCGTGTGGAAGTGCCCAAACTCTGCTGCAGAGTGCTGAGAGCACGGGTTTCAGGGCAGACTTCTCTAATGCCAGGTTCCTCTTTTTCCTTTCCTTCCTATTTCTTCCTCTTCCCTGTTCAGGCCACTTTTCACAGTGTTTGCATATCCATGACGAACGCGTTTGAAGCTTGCGATTCTGTTTTTCTGGTTGTGGGGATCGGACCTCTGTGGCCCAGAGAGTTCCACCCTGTGGTTTTAAATTTCCATGCTGTACTCTCAGAGGTACTTGCCCGTTTAGTGCCTCTGTACCTTCTCCTTGATGCTGGATAATTTCTTACCATGTTTATTTCTTGTTTACATAAAATATATTAAGACTGACACAGGTTCTCTGAAGAAAGTAGGTCTCTTCTCAGTATGGCATTACCAAACATTTATACTGATGTGAACTTCAAAAATCAACCTATTTCCTCAGGCATCATCTCAGACTCGTCTTCATGTACCGTCTCAGACTCATCTTCAGGTAAATCTTCCGGCACCTCCAGAACAATACATCCTCATTTTCTGGTGGTCTAAGCTAATGGTGAGGTGAAAGAAAGTGTTTCTGAACAAGGCCTGGGGGAGGTTGGTTCTGTCTGTCTGAGGGGCTGGGTGTGAGACAGGAGACAATCTAGCAAGTTGAATTGTCTGTAAAGTAACTTTGAAGGGCTTGTTGCCTTGTACGGGGCAAAGAAATGAGTTCTGGATACTGTCCTTAGAGAAAGTCTGAGTTCTATTGCATATTTTTGACTATGTAAAATGATATGGTACCTGTGAAAATAATGTTATTTATTACTTGGGTTTCTGTTTATTTAACAATATGTCATAACTTTTAGGTATTAATTTGTATTTGGGGGATAGTTTTATCTTGAAGGGGAGTTTGAGTTGAGTGTCCATCCATCCTGGGGACAGGAAGCAGGACTTTGTACATGCTGAATGCAAGCTCTGTTACTAGAGTTACAGGGTCTATACTATTTCTGAGAGAATTTTATTTTTAAATTTTTTTTTGCTAGCTTGTAAACCAATCATTTGATTCATTATGGCATTTTATACAGACATCATTTTCCCTTGTGTATATCCCTAACCTTACCCCATCCTCCCTCCTTGCTCTCTTGATCATCTCCTTCCCTTTCTGAAATAGTCTTCCCTTCTGCTTTTACGACACATATCTGTTTCTACACACCCACACCCACACACATGCATACACCCCCACACAAATGCATACACACATGCATACACACACATACAAACACACACAAATGCACACATACACGTATACATACATGCACATACACATACATGCATTGTCACACAAACACACATGCATACACACATCCACACACACATACATGTATACATACACTCACTGGCATACACACACAG
>NW_021621449.1:3221892-3286059 GCF_004785775.1 Grammomys surdaster
CACACATACATGTATACATACACTCACTGGCATACACACACAGGAATGCACACACATGAATACACACACACACACACACACACACACACACACACACACACACACACACGTAAATTTACCAAGTGTGAAAGCATCTGTGGCATTTTGTCTCTCCCTCCTACTACCCTCTTGTTCTTTCTCCCTCTCTTAAAAGCCTCTTCCCCCCTCAGCCCTTGTCAACTCAGAAAATGATTTCTAATCAAGAGATAGCTAAAAAGATGACCTTAGACCATACCCTAAACATGAGAAGTATGCTTATGCAGACTTAGCTATTTTTGCAAGCTTCATGGTAATACTGAAGGCAGTTCAGGAGACTATTTCTATATACAACAAAGTGCTATGTAGTCATAGTAAAGAGTAAATCTTAAAGAAGAAAATATGGTGACCAAAAAATGTCCATGAAAATAAGAGAGCAGAAATAAGTGACTGTGATACATCAGTCATATGGGGAAATATGCTCACATGTATGTATACCTTAAAACTCCATAAAGGGACACACACACACACACACACACACAAACACATACACACCCACACACCCACACTCACAAGTGTCTCTCAAATACTGATATTAATGAGTTATTGTCAGTGATAGAAAATTGTGCTTTCATATCTATCCAATGGAGATCATTGCTTCTCTCCTGTTGAGTTTTTTCTTTTAAATTTTATATTTTTACTTGTTCACTTCACATCCCACTTACTGCCCACCTCCTGGTCACCTCCTCCCACAGTCCTTCCCTCCCCTTCTTTTCTGAGTGGTTGAGAGTCCCCATGGTATCTCCCCAGACCTTGGCACTTCAAGTCTCTATGAGGCTAGGTGCTTCCTCTCCCATCGAGGCCAGACAAAGCAGCCCAGCTAGAAGAACATATCCCACATACAGGCAACAGTGGTTGGGACAGCCCCTGCTCCAGTTGTTCAGGACCCACATGAAGACCAAGCTGCATATCTGCTATATATAAGCAAGGAGGCCCAGGCTGTGTATGTTCTTTTGTTGGTGATTCAGACTCTGAAAGTGCCAGGAGTCCAGGTTAGTTGACTCTGCTGGTCTTCCTGTGGAGTTCTTATCTCCTTCGGGCCCACAATCCTTCCTCCCATTCTTCCACAAGAGTCCCCACACTCCATCCATTGTCTAGCTGAGATATCCAAATAATTAAAAAAATTCTCTCGGAAATAGTATAGACCCTTGTAACTCTAGTAACAGAGCTTGCATTCAGCATGGGTGAGGTTCTGCTTCCTCTCTCCAGTATGAGTGGAGAAAGGGACACCAAAACTCCCCTTCAAGATAAAATTATGCCCAAAATACAAACTAATTTCCTAAAGTTTAGATATATTGTCAAGTAAATAGAAAAATAATTATAGTACAAGAGTCTGTGCTGTTAATATGTTGTAGTAGAAAAGGGAGAAGAGGAGGAAGAGGAAACTGTAGAATTCATTACTGATTTAATTAGTTTATTTTTCCCTTTAGCTCTTCCAAAGAAGACCACCATTCACACAAGTAATCCTGGCTTTCCCACACTGCGTCTTGCTTTTTTGATATTTTTTCTGCTGTTAGCAATATTATTCTCTGTTTCTCTGATTGGTAAGTATGCCAATGGAATAAGTAAGCACTGTCTATCTCTCACAAAGAGAGACATATCCATTAGAAACATGTAATTATTAGTGTGAGAAGTTTGAATTAATTGTAGAATGACTTTTCTGTAAAAGTCATTCATTCTCACTAGAGAAGCATGTGCATGTTTGTTGGAGTCACAAAGTGACAGACTGGGACATTGGAATCCAGGACCAAGGATGACACTGTGTCTCCTTGGTAGCATTTAGAAGCCAGCCTCATTGGACTCACAGACACTCATCTTTTGGAATAAGTAGGGTATGAGAAGACATGGACCAAGCTATTCCTGGGACAGTGTTCTAATGGAACTCCTTCTAATTATTTTGTTCCTGCTCCAGACTATGTGAGATCTAAGCCAATTTAACAAATAGAGGATTTCTATATAAGGTTAGCTTTCAGAATTTATTAGAAAATTTAAAGACAAGGCCAGGCATGGTGGCACATGCCTTTAATTTAATCCCAGCACTCAGGACTCAGAAACAGGTAGATCTCTATAGTTTCAGGCCAGCCAGGGCTACATGGTGGCAACTTGTAAAAAAAATAATAGTGTAAAATAATTATATTTTTGTGTATTTTATTTTCCCTTTCAATAATTAGTAATATCCATCTACTGTGTGCTGGACAGTGTGTTAGAGGAGGTAATATCTAGGCCTGTGTGGGCCAGCAGTGGGCCAGAAGTATGAGATGGGAAAGAGTGAATTAGCTAGTTTGAAATACACAATGCCAAGTGAAGAAGCAATGAGGTCATAGGCCATAGACACAAACAGGACTCAGAATGGGGAAAGTGATGTGTTAGCATTAAAAAAAGTCTAGGCTGGGCATGGTGTTGCATGCCAATAATCTTAGCACTTGGGAAACTGAAGCAGGAGGCTTGCAAATTCTAGGGCATCTTGGACTACATAGTATGTTCAAGGCCAGCCTGGCTATGCTGTAAGACCTTGTCTTCAAAACAAAAAAAGGTTTGCATTTTTCCACTAGATATTTTTTTCATGCATCTTTTGCTTCTTAACAAGTAGCTCTAAAGTTTTATAGATTTGCTATTTGTTTCATGCTTCTGTGGCTTGGCAGATTATACTGATATCAGCTAGGAGGCTCCTGAAGCCCTTGGAACTTAGCCATCCACATGCATGTGGCCAGGCATGAAGCATAGCTTCCAAGGAAGAGACTGTCACCTGGGATTACAAGAGCAACATGACCACAGTTCTCTCACTTATTAGGATAGCCCATCTTTGTTCACCTTGGAACACAAGACGGAGAGTAAGAGTCAGTTATGCCTCTCTAAGTTTCAACTTGGAAGTAGCCAAAGTTGCTTTTGAATGAGTGAATGGGCAGATGAAGCATGGATGTAGTAATATTAAAAATCGTTAGCATTTTTATAGTGTGTCACGGTCAGGAGAAGCCACTGACAAACTTTAGGCAGGGAATTGGAACAGTCAAATTAGACCCGCAGAAGTGCATTGTCAGACTGGCGTGTAAGTGGAACAGAGAAAACTAGTGGTCAAGAGGAAAGCTAGAAAGTGAACCCAACACCCAGCAGAGACAGACCCGAGGTCTGTGAAAGATGGTAAAGGAGATAGAGCCTGGGAGGAAGAGGCTTGGTGAACATTAAGATCTGGGATGAAGGGACCTGAGAAGTGAAGCCATTCCAACACCCCGACTTGGCAAACTTAGCTGTGATGAAGGCATTCACGCGGGTGGACAAAACAGGGTGAGGATAGCAGATACTGATTTGGGTTTTGAGCGTGTTGAGTTTCTCTTCATCTGTCATGTTCAGTGAGCGTGTACTTATCTGCATGTCAGGAGGGAAGATCTGTGGGTTTCCAGTCCTTCCCATTCAGGCAGCAGGTGAGACCATGGGAATATGCCCATCACTTGGAAAGAGAGTTTAGTATGAGAAGGAAGGATAGTGACTGGGCAGTGAGGAGTGTTACATCTCTAGAGGGGTGGATGCAGAGAGAGGAGATTATAAAAGAAAATAAGAAGTGATGACAAGAAAGGTGAGGCCAAACAGCAGTGTCCTGTGAGCTGAGAAGGAAGAAACCATGGTCAAGTCCAAGAGCAAGACAGACAATAAGTGCCCTGGATGTTGATAATCTATTTCAATGATCTTTTTAAAAAAAATCACTGTACCACTTTGTAACTTAGACTGGATTTGAACTTGATACACAGTTCAAGCTGGCCTGGAGCTGGCAATCCTCCTGTCTCCTCTTCCCCAGTTTTTGGATTATAGGTAGGCATCATGTCAGGATGGTTTCAGTGAAATAGAAGCAAAAGCCAGGATGTGGTGGCGGTCAAGGAGCACGTAGGACACAATGGTGAAAGAGAAAAGCCCTCAGTTCTAATGGGATAGATCAGAACAAAACAAAACAAAACAAAACAAAACATGTTCAGTACAAACCACAGACATATGTATTTCCTTCTTTTTTATTTTAAAATATATTTCTGTTAGTTGTTTGAGGATTTCATACAACATATTCTGATCATATTCACCCATGTGCTTTCCTCTAATTCCTGCTAGTTCACCCCCAGTTTCCTATCTGCCCAATTTGTGTCTGTGAGTTAGTTTTAAGTTGGGATTAACATGGCAGTCTTGGTTCATTGATTAAGAGCTGGGTGTGAGGGCTCATGCCTCCTAGTTCTCCGGATGAGAAGGCAGGAACTTGTGTGAGACTAGTCTGGGCTACATAGCTAGACACTGCCTCAAAGAAACAAGTAATATATAAAAAAAAGTGGGGTGGGTGGGGATGGGTGAGAAGAAATGAATAAAGAATAAAATTATAATGCTACCAGGAAAATGAGTATTTTTTATTCTTTTTCCCTCCAGTTTTGTTTCAAATGTATTCTGATCTCCTTGAAGAAAAAAATACTCTAAACCAACTGAATCATGCAAAATTGCATTGTATAAAAAACCACTCATCTGTGGAAGGTAAAACTTCATGTGTTTGGAGTCCATTTGTCAAAAGTTGAGTGTAAGCACCCTACACAAGTAGTTCCATTACAGCATACTAAGAAGTGGATTGTTAGCCATGAGACCTAGCAATGCAATATTTCACAATTCTTTTTTTTTTTTTTTTTTGGTTTTTCGAGACAGGGTTTCTCTGTGTAGTCCTGGATGTCCTGGAACTCACTCTGTAGACCAGGCTGGCCTCAAACTCAGAAATCCACCTGCCCCTGCCTCCCAAGTGCTGGGATTAAAGGCGTGTGCCAACACCGCCCGGCCTATTTCACAATTCTTATGCATGTGAGATTTGTCTTTTCTACCCATTACTGTACTTAATCAGTGGTGTCTACATGCACCTGAAGACATTTATTTTGTGTTATAATTCCATGTTTGTGTTTTTCCTGTCTTTGTGCTTTAGGACCACACCTTGTTGGTCCTTCTGCCCCTTTGACATTTTACTTTCACCAATCTGCTTCCTTCCTTCTGGGATTTAAAAAGGCTTTATCCTAGACTCATGATGGATAGACAGTCCTTAGCCTTCTCTCAGCCCTGGATTACCCTATGTAACCCTGGATCCTCTTATTGGAAGGATTGTTTACTACAAGTTTTGACATATCGTATTTTCATTTTTGTTCAGTTCAATTTTATTTTGAGATAGAGTCCCATGCCACCCAGGCTGGTCTCAAACGTATTATGTAGATGAGGATGGCATTAAACTTTGGATTCTCCTGCCTCCACCTCCCTAGTCCTGGGATTGCAAGTGTTCACGATCACATTTGGCTTTATGATGTGCTGTGCATGGAACCCAAGGCTTCTTGCTCACTAGGTGAATGCCCTAACTGAGCTACATCCCCAGCCCAGTTAAATATGTTGTAAAAATAGACCTTGATGTTTGATATATAGGTTATTTAGAAGTGTGTTCATGAGTTCTAAGATTTTTTCTTGTTTTATCTTATTTACTGACTTATGAATTATCTTCAGCATGTTGGGAAATGCCCTTTTACACTCTTCCTGTTTTTCTGAGTGGTTTTCTCTGCCTCGGAAGAATGTCTCATTTCTCTTTTTCCATGTGTCAGTTTACACTTCTCATATCTTGGTCCTGTGTTATCTGCTATGTACACATTTGGGATCACAATATGAGGCTTCTTTTATTTGTGTATTTTGTTTTTGTTGTTAAGGTTTTTTTTTTCTGTTTTGCTTGATAATTCATTGATCTGTCTGTCTCCTCCATTCTGCCATCAGTGCCATCTCTTGTAAATGGAAAAGGTTATTGCATTTTTTAATACAGATTTTTAAAACATTTATTTATGTATTTACATCCCATATGCTGCCCCCTCCAGGTCCCACTCCCAGGGTTCCTCCTGCCAACCCCACTTCTCCTCTGAGAGGGTGGCTCCAATCTCCCAGTATCCCCCCACCCTGCTACATCAAGTCTCTGCAGGATTAGGTGCATCCTCTGCATTTTTCAAGTAAAAACAAGCATTTCATTTTGATTCTTATTGATGTCTGCATCTTTTCTGGCTTTTATTTTTCCCAAGATGTCTGTATCTTCTCATTAAAGCACTTAAAGTTATTTCTTTTATTTTTTGAGATTATAATTACATAATTTCCTTCTTCCCTCCCTCCAAACCCTCCCATATACCCCTCCATGATCTTTCAAATTTATGGCCTCTTTTTTAAAAATGAATTTGTTGTTACATATGTAATAGCTACATGTATATTATCTATCTATCTATCTATCTATCTATCTATCTATCTATCTATCATCTATCTGAACGTATGTATATATATTCTCCAAGGCTCTCCTTGAGGTACAACCTGCTCATTATGTATAATGTTAAGGGTATGCTTGTTTTCAGGGCTGACCATTTGTTATTAGAGAACCAGTGGGTATATTCTTCCTGGGGAAGACTGTTTCTCCCATTCTTAGTATTCCTTAGTTGCCTATAGTTCTTTGTGTGGGTTGAGGCCTTGTAGGCTCCCTGCCTCACACCCCACCCATGTTAGCTCACCTATTGTCATTCTTGTTTTCAGCTCATGCTTAGGCAATCATGCTGGGAAGACTTTACAGGTGTAGCTTCTGACATTTCTAGGAGACACAATCTCATAGCAAACTCCTGTTCCTCTCAGCCTTATACTCTGTCCACCCTTTTTTTGTTGAAAAGATCCCTGAGCCGTAGGTGCTGGAGTTGTTTTGTAGATGTATCCCCTGGGAATGGGCTCCACAACTCTGCATTTTGATAGGTTGTGGTTTTCTGTAATGATCTGCTTGTGTTGCATAGAGAAGTTTACTTGGTGAAGGGTGAGGACTACACTTATCTGTAGGTATAAGGATAAAAATTTAGAATGTAGATAGAGATTATGCTGTTTTAATAAGGTGGTAGTTGTAGGTCCTTCTCCAAGATCTGTGACTTCACTAGCCCTGGATAGTTAGATTTCTAGTGCTAGGCATGATTTCCCTCTTGTTGAGTGGAGCTTAAGTCCACTTAGAGAGGTGTTGGTTACCACCAAGGTATTCATGCCACGATTGCACCCCACAGGTTATCATGCTCACTGAAGCACTTTTATCATGGGTGCTTTAAAGCTTGTTCAGAAAATTCTAACATTATTGTTATCTTTCTGCTTTAAAAAATATTCTTTCATATTTTCATACATATATAATGTTCTTTGATCAAAGTCCCCCATTATCTTCTTTTAATCCTCTGTGCATTCCCACCAAGATCCTTCTTTCTTCCAAATTCCCTTCCCACTTCTTCCTCTTACTTTCCTGTCTTTCTTTCTGGGAGCCACACCAGCATGGTGGGGTGAGGTGAGATGGTTAATTACTTGATAAGGGCAATGTATCAGTGGCTATGCCACTGAAGAACATGACTTCCTCATTTTGCAACCTTTAACTGCTGAGCTCTAGAAAGGGTAGATGATGGGCTCAGTTTTGTGTAGTTCCCCACCATTATGAGTGTCGAATGTGCAGTAGCCATGTCATGTCCAGAAGTCAACATTCCTTTCCATCCTCTGGCCCTTACATTCTTTCCACTCCCTCTTCCACGATGTCCCCAGAGTCTTGGACGGGTGTTTACCTTGGAGGGGTGTTTATCTTAGAGGGGTATTTATCTTAGAGGGGTGTTTATTTTGGAGAGGTGTTTCACCTTGCTTTTTGCTATATATTATTCTTTTGTTTTGTTTTGAGTTTGACATCTCTGGTTCTTGACTTGATGACTTACTTTCTTCTGAGCCCTCAGTATATTTTTTTGTGTTCTGCCTTATTTAAATACCGTGCTTTGCACTTACACCTTCCTTCCTTCCAATAAAGACAAAGTCTGGAGCTGTTGTCCAAAGAACTGGAAGCCATTTGGTTCCCGCTGCTACTTCACTTCCAGTGACTCTGCATCCTGGAATAAGAGTGAGGAGAAGTGCTCCCGCAGGGGTGCTCATCTGTTGGTGATCCGCAGCCAGGAAGAGCAGGTGCATCCTGGGAGAAAGTGGGGTCTGGGCCTACCATACTGTTTGCTTGTTTCTATTAAGAGGGAGTTTTGTTGACAGGGGTGTTGATGCTGTGGCAGAAGGCTTTCCATCGGATAGGCAGGAGTGGTTGCTTTAGTATTTGCTTTCTACACCTTGGCCCCACTTCAGTGGAACTAAACAACCCTACAAGACTGTGCCATCATAAAGGTTCAACCCATGAGGGTTAAAGGATAACATATTCTGCCTGAAATACCAGTTTGTGATTTTGATATGCTAATGTTTCATCATTAACTGCACACCAGAGAGGCCTATGAAGCTGAATAGGAAATAGAGTTAAATTCTGAAAAGCTGGTCAGGAATGAGATTAAAGAATCTTTAAAGCTATGAAAAAAAAATGACATCTGCAGATTTTCTCCCAGGTATAGTTTTGAGGAATGCCAACTCACAGTGAAGAAAGGAAGTAAGGCTCAGCTAGTAATTCTTTATGATTGAGGATAGAGATTGCTTTTGTATGTAATGTGAGTGGGGCTCCTCGAGTGACAAATTTTACATACTGCCCTTTTCATCTTATAGTTGTGTAATCATAAAGAACTCAAGATGAAATATTACTCTGTACCTGTAAAAATATATATACACATTTTAAATGTAGATTTAAAGGACATGTTTAAAAACACTGACATACTAGCAACTCTGATTTTCTCATTCTATGTTGTAAATCTGTATCAATGACTGTGCTATCCCTACACATTCCTATACCTGAAAGAATAATTAAAGAAGAAAGAATTTTATTGTTAGATATATAGATGTGTCTAATATTTGATCAACACACACTCCTTTCCCTTTCAACTTGTCCCCTGTCCCCCAACCTCTATCCTCTCCTTTAAGAACAATGTGTTCTTAAAAATTATTTTAAATCCATTGATTACACTTCATGTTGCCAGTATGTACATGAATGGAGGGCCATCTTTGGGAACATGGATGGCCTATCAGGAGGCTGCGTCCTTGAAGCTCACTGTCCCTTTCCCAGTAGACATCAATTTCCAATAGTCCAACAAGTAAGCAAGCAAGCAAGCAAGCAAGCAAGCAAGCAAGCTCAGTAACTAACCTACTCAATCCAAGCTGAGTTCTCTTTCTTTTTTTCCCTTTAGGATTTCATCACTAACACTCTGAACCCTCGTGCTGCTTATTACCTGGGGTTGTCAGATCCAGAAGGCTATGGACAATGGCAGTGGGTTGATCAGACACCATACGATCAAAATGCCACGTAAGTCTAGAGCTGAGGAACCCTGAGCCCTGTGTCATGCAGAGAATTTAATGTGTTGGATTTATAAGACTGAACTAGCATACTCTTGTTTTAGTTGCTTTGTACTAGGCTCAATAATTTTATTATTGTTGTATATATGTATGTATGTATATATGTATGTATGTATATATGTATGTATGTATGTATTTTTTTTTTTTGAGATAAGGTTTCTCTGTGTAGCCCTGGCTGCCCTAGACCTCACTCTGTAGACCAGGTTGGCCTCAAACTCAGAGATCCTCCCACCTCTGCCTCCCAAGAGCTGGGATCACAGGTGTGCGCCACCATGGCCTGGCTTGTTAATGTATTTAATCACATATTGTGAGGGAGACATTACCATTTCCTCTTTTAGAGATGAGGACATTGGATTTGAAGAATCTCAGTAATTAATTCAGGCTATCCTACCATGGCTCTCAGATCTAGGCAATTTTTTTCTGTGCCCTTTCACTGTTTATATCTTGATAAAAAAATTTATGGTACAACCATAATTGATTATTAAAAGGTGATATTTCTATTTACAGAGTGAAACATATGGCGATGGTAACTGTGGTCCCAAATCTTAAGATAGGGTCCTGAGAATACCAGAAATTCAATTACTTGCTCAAGGTATAATAGGTAGGAGATCTGTATATTTTAATTAGCTCCTCAGGTTCTAAGTCATTCCATGTAAAAGGGCACAGAGACTGAGACAGCATGCACAGGGCCTGCACACGCTCAAGCCAGACAAAATCCCAGCACAGAGGAGGGGAAGTGGGCACGGAGTCACACCCTAACCAAGAAGCTATTCCCAACTGATAGCTTCTGGAAGAAGGAAAATCAGTTTTCTCCAATGGAGTGTTACTGAGTGTATCAACCACATTCCAGGGCAGGCCTCGTGCTCACGAGTAGTTGCCAAAAAAGACCCCATGGTTTTTTGTTTGTTTGTTTGTTTGTTTGTTTTAAAGAGAGAGAAAGAATGTGAAGTTGAGTGGGTAGTGGGTTTGAGGAGGAACCAGAAGAAGTTGGAGACAGGAAAGAATATGATCAAACTATATTGTATTATGTTTTCAAATAATAAATAAAAATGTTATTTAAAAAAAGGGATCAAACAATTGGCTCATGGTACCAATGTGAAATATTTTTTTCAGATAAGAAAACCTTAGACAGGATGTAGGGATGATCAAATAGAGGAGAGCCTTTGAGGTGCTTGCTGGTGAATATCTAATACAGTAAGGTGTGATCATTGTTGGCTGTGGCCTCAGTTGTCAAGGGAAATGTCAGAGATTCAAGTGGAGGAGAAACTGCATGAGCAGTGGAGGAGGAGTGACTTGGGCACACATGACCTTGATTTCCACAAGTCCGCTCCCAGATTTCAGCCGGCTAGTGCCTCTATCCCTTTTCAAAGCATCACTGTGAGAGTTATCCTCATCTTTTTCTCTTTCAGATCCTGGCACCCAGACGAACCCAGTGGCAACATGGAATTGTGTGTTGTGCTAAGTTACCATGGAAACGTTAAAGGATGGGGTTGGAGTGTTGCCCCTTGTGATGGCGATCATAGGTTGGTTTGTGAGATGATGCGACTTTACTTATGAATGAAGCCTTCTCGACAGACACATGATGTGATTGGAGTGGAAGCTGTAATTATAGAGACAACTCTGGGTATAGTCCTCACAAACAATAAACCTTGCTTAAACAAAAAGCAGTATCAAATACGTAATGTCAATTGACCTGTCCAGAATTTCTCTCCATAATTACTATAACCTTGATAAAGTCATGGTTCTCATCTGGAAAAAAAATTATAGAGACAACTAGGAAGTTCTTCATTTAGTCCTCTTAGGGATCTAACAGGGACTTGCTTCTCTCTCTCTCTCTCTCTCTCTCTCTCTCTCTCTCTCTCTCTCTCTCTCTGCCTCTCTCTCTCTCTCTCTCTCTCTCTCTCTCTCTCTCTCTCTGCCTCTCTCTCTCCAGGGTCTCACTATGTACCTCTGGCTGTCCTAGAACTCATTATGTAGATGAGCCTGGCCTCAAACTCACAGAGGTCCTCTTGCCTTTGTTTCCCTAGTGCTACAGTTAAAGGTATGCACCACCACCACACAGTTTCTTAGTAAATTCTTTACGTGTAAGAGATGTCTGCAGAAATTTAGGTAGGTAGGTAGCTGACCCTTCCATTTATGAGAACATCAGCTCGCTTTTGCACATATTCATTCATTTCTTCATTTATAAAGCAAGCCTTTTCTCCACACCAGACGCTATGCTAGAGACCTCTTAGTGCACACACAGAAAGCACATGTGTCTCTCTCCTAACGCCTGTTTTAGATGATGTGGTTCTGCCCTCCATCTGCTGTTCATCTTCCCTCTTTGGCTTCGTTGATGTAGAATGGACAAATAAACATTTGCATACTTAAGGTGCCCGATGTGGTGATCTGATGTGCGTATATTCTAGGAAATGATTACAGGTTACTTAACCCAGTTACTGAAGACGGTGGCCATTTATTTGTGTCTGTGTGATAAGAGCACTTAAGATTTTCCTAAACAAATTCATATATACACTATAGTATCATCGACTGTCGTCACCAGGATCAATGCACATTTGGATCTCTGGAACTTACCTTTGATCTGAAATTTTCAGTTTACCGTCTAAACCCTGTTATTTCTCCTGACATCCAGCTCCTTGAAATTGCTATTCTATTTCTTCCTGTGAAATTTACTTGTAAAGATTCCACACATAGTTTATCCACGCATGCTCATCACTATGTGTCCTCCAGAGTTGCCAAAACTGAGACTCTCACTAGCCACTTATTTCCTGACCATAGCCAAATTCAAGTTATTTTTATGCAGGTTTCGGTTTCGTGCGTTGTCAGATTTACAAGTTCACTTCCCAGAGAAGAATTTACACAATAATTCCGGGGCGGGAGAGGACTTAATTTTTTTTTTTTTCAAGACAGGGTTTCTCTGTGTAGTCCTAGCTGTCCTGGAACTGGTTCTGTAGACCAGGCTGGCCTCAAATTCAGAGATCTCCCTCCTGAGTCTCAGGATTAAAGGTGTGTGGAACACCACCCCACACTGCCCTAGTATTCAGTGCTGGACTGCTTCCTGCTTCTTTGTATTTTATGGATGCATTTCACTGTCTCTTTAATTTTCCCCAGAGCATCTTTAAATAAACAGGTATGTCACAAAATTAAATAAGGTCTGTGTTTACAGAGCAATATTAAAGTAAAAACTACCCCGGTGAGCCCAAATCCATGACCAGACCTGTAAGAAACACCAACTCAGCTGTTACTTTAAACCTGAGGGGTTGGCCTGGGCGGTGATGGCACACGCCTTTAATCCCAGCACTTGGGAGGCAGAGGCAGGCGGATTTCTGAGTTCAAAGCCAGCCTGGTCTATAGAGTGAGTTCCAGGGCAGCCAGGGCTATACAGAGAAACCCTGTCTCGAAAAACAAACAAAACAAAACAAACCTGAAGGGTTGGGTTATCAGCCACCCAGAACTGAACACATTTTTAATCGAATTACACATTTTTGGACTTTTTTTCCCCTGTAAAACAGCAAAACACACTCACATCACCTTCTAGTTCTACAAATTTGGACCATTTCTAATGTATTTGAACACCCCTTGGTGTCATGACCCACCCTCGTCTGGGTCTTGAGTGCAGAGACTGCAGGCTGCCTACGTAATACGAAACTTGCATCACTTTTGGCTCAGGAGGTGGAGCAGAGGCAGCAGGTGAAGAACCATTTGTGGTCTGTAATTTAAGCCACACTGGGGTAACATCGAACTGTTTTAACCCAGCCACTTCCAGACAATTCCCACAATGCCAGGGCAGCGAACATTCCCTACGGACCAGAGAGGGACTGTTTGTGTTCTCTGAGGCAAGGATCCAGGAGCCAGGAGGATTTTAATTACTTGAGCCCATCTCAGTAACCTGTCACCTGGGGCCGGTATCCCGGAGCCATAGCTGTTTTGATGAAGGGATGGGGGTGGGGAGCTTCTACTTTCTGCTGAGATATTCAGACCTTGTATTTAACTGAGGATGTTCTGTTTAGCCCTGACACTTGCTGGAGCACACTCAAGGGAAAGAACAGCCTCCAAGGGCAGGACAGTGGCACTAGTGAGTGTGTGATGTACCTCCTACAGCTACTTCTGAGGAAAAATCTGCAGGGGGCTCCGGGCTAGGCTTCTCTTTTCTGTTACTTGAGTTCAGACTTGTTTTTACGTGTGCACTGGTGTATGAATACTCTAATTGCTGTGCTCTGGGGAGGCCTCTGCAATTTTGCGACCTTCCTCAGAGGCTGGTTTGCATGTTTTGCAGAATAGTTGCCGGTATTTCCAAGCATCGTGCTGAGTATCAGGGGTCAGATATTGAAAACTGACTTTCTGTCTCTTGCATAGCCTCAGCTTTGACTTGAAGCCTGAAAAGGCATCCAGCAAGCAAAAGTTGCTCAGCCCATCGACCAGATAGGCATCGTGCACAGGGAGATGGGAGAGTGCTGGTCATTGGGCTCCTTTGTATCTCAGGCGCATATAGTGAGGAAGAGGGGGAGACCCTAGTAGCCCCATCAGCCACAGGGGCTCCATTTCTTCCAGTTTCCCCAGGCACCTGAAGAAGGCCACTGGGAAAAGATATAGAGCGAGGCCACCACTGTCCCGGAGGGCACCGAATAACGCTGTGTGGGAACTGGGGACTGGGAGAGTGGTGAATCTGGAGAAGGGTGTGGTCACCCCCAGCAGGTCCCAGAGCCTCTGGTCTGTGCAGCGCCTTCAGCGAGATGCTGAGAAGGGCAGGGCAAAGAAGGTGGCTGGCACCTGCATGCCTGAAGCACTTGCACTGGACAGGCTTGTGCCACCAGTGCGCTAGCACCCGTTACAGCCTCAGGGACGACTGTGCACACTGCCCTGTACCACACTGGCCCACTGCGCCTAGTTTAGGGTTTGCAATGGCTGCTGTTACTCCGTGTAAGATCAGGTGGCCACAGCAGCCCGAGTGCTCTCAACTGGCATCTCAAGCTTTTTTTGTGTAGGAAGGCGCAGCCTCTTCTTCCAAGGATCTCAGTCTGAGCGTCGAATCTGGATCTAGTGCCTTCCAGTTGCTGCTGCTGTGTTCACTGGAAAGCATGAACAGTCAGCAAGGCCAGCGGGCTTCTCCACACTTACAGATATGTCCCTGCAGGTGGCATTACCCACCCACTGAGTACTTAATGACAGCCACTGCATTCTTCAGCTCTTAACTTTCACTGTTTAATATATATATATATATTTCCAGTTCATGGAAATTCTCAGTGTTGATTTTATCTTATGGCATATTAAACATACTTATTTCAAATTGTAAATCTGAAAACAGAAACAAAAACAAAACTGGGACTGGAGAGATGACTCAGCGGTTAGATCACTGACCGCTCTTTCTGAGTTCCTGAGTTCAATTCCCAGCGACAACATGGTGGCTCACAACCATCTGTAATGGGATCTGAGGCCCTCTTCTGGTGTGGCTGAAGACAGTGATGGTATACTCATATACATAAAATAAATCTAACCCCCCTAAAACAACAAAAAACCCAAAACCAACTCCACATATTCTAAGTTCCATGTACTTACTATTTCTCTCTCTCTCTCTCTCTCTCTCTCTCTCTCTCTCTCATATATATATATATATATATATATATATATATATATATATATTTCTTCATACTGTGGTTGCATTCTGTTAACTATGAACTATTGCATGAAAAGATTGATGCCCTGTTAATCTTTTATCAGAACAGAGCTACTTCATTTCTGCCACCTAAATCCATTTTCACAAACTTAGATGATTCAAGTTGAGCCTCTGGATCTGGGACTGCCTGTCTATTTCTGGTTGGCTTCTATGGTTAGACTGTTAGTATCCAACTCAACTCTAGTGAAAATAATATAAATTAATGAGATTGTTTGTGGTCAAAATGATTGTTTTTAATGAAGGATTTTAATATTTACAGAAAAATTAGAAAAGAGACATTTTTTGGACAAACTAACTCAAGCCATTTATATTAAGGAATTAAAAGTTTAAAAAGTATTATTCGTAATTTTTGTCTTAAAATATTTATGAAAGAAAATCTATCAGTGAGTTCAGAGCTTATGTTAGAATCTTGAATTAATGGGACTGTGGCCCTGAGGGTTTACTCATATGACCTTGATTGGTTTCAGCTTCCCATACCCGCATAGCTGCAACTTTTGAGCCCTCTGATAAGGACAAAGGACAATCAAAAATCACACGACCATCTGGTCTTCCTCCAGCTCTGTGGTACCTGTCATTTCCTCCCTAATCCTCATATGAGCTACTGGGATAAATCTGGTTTCCAAGTCCTGCAGAGGGATCATGCATTGAAGAATTGGTTTTACATCGAGCTCCCTGGAAAGGCAACAATGTTTTACAGTCATCTGCACACCTGACTGAACTTACCCACAATTCTGCCCATTCTCTGGGCTTTCTATTTTCTTACCACTTAGTCCTGTTTGATATTATAGTCTATTCTGGGCTATTCTGATGGACTTTGTTCTACTACGTCATCACTCTTTATCAAGAGTTGGGCCGGCATGATGTAGAAACACAGGACGAAAGGGTGGAAGAAAGCAGATGGTGGATACAGTTTGCCTGGGAGCCAGAGCAGACAGCACAGAGCTCACACAGACGAGGAAACTCAAGCTGCTTCACTGGTACAGCTGAGGGAGTATCAAATGGCTCAGTCCTTCAGTTTGCATCTCTTCCTCTCTGAGAGGAACGAGGAACACATGACAATGTCACTTCTCCTTTCCTCTTTGTGACTAAGTCATCCGAGCACTCAAGTGAGCCGTGGCAGAAATGTTCTGACCTTTAAAAGTTTTTGTTACTTAAAACATATTTCAAAAACTTTTAAGATGCCAAAGAAAGAAATTGAGGAAGACACCAAAGATGGGAAGATCTCCCCTGCTTATGGATTAGCAGGGTTAATCTTATGAAAATGGCCAGCCTACTGAAAGCAATCTACAGAGCCAATGCATACCCCTTACATTTTAAAACAGCTTTCATGGAAATTGAACAACCAATCTTAAGTTTTACCTGGAAATACAAAAGACTCAGGATTGCCAAAACAATCTCGAACAACAATGATGAAAAACAAAACAAAACAAACAAACAAAATAACCCAGCAGAAGACATTATTATCCAAGATTTCAAGTCATACCACAGAACTATAGTAATAAAGACAATACAGTACAGGCATAAAAATAGACCCAAACCCCCTTCAGCTTGACAAAGAGGCCAACAATACAGGTTGGAGAACAGACAGCATCTTTAACTGTTGTTCTGTACTCTGCTTCTTCCCTTGGGGTGTTGGGATAGCACACTGGGTTTGAAAGGATGAAGATGAACCAGAATGGGGTGAGTTAGCAGGATCTCGGTCCAGGCGGTGAGTGCCAGAGGGGAGAAAGCCTGAAAGCCTTCTCAGAGATGGTTTTCAGTGTTACAGCTCTTCTTTAGTGTGTGTGTGTGTGTGTGTGTGTGTGTAAAACAGCTCTTCTAGATGATAGTCAGTGAAACGGCTCTTTTAGATGATATTCCATGACATTGTCTTTGCTCTGGGGTAATAAGGGCTACATAAACCTTGGGGAGTGGGTAGGAGTTTTCAAGGAGAATGTACATTGTTGGCTGGGGCTTAGATGCTGAGAATGCTTAATGTGCATGGAGAGGGATTCTGGGTGCTTGAACCTGAAATTTGGTCAAGTGCCTACATGACTTTCCCCAAGAAGGACTGACGTGGAGGTCGAGGGACTACTGTACCCTGAGGCATGCAGGTAAAGAATAGTGAGGGAGTGATCCTTACTCTGGTCAGTCTCAAATGAGATTTTTGGGGTTTTGGGCGCTTCTTGTCCTCATCTTGTTCTAGGCTCATTTTCCCCGGTGGCACTCGTCCCACATCTCCCATTTTTGTTTTATAAAGGGGAGGTGTCGCCACAGTCCTCAGTCTCTCTGCTGGGAAGGGTTTGGTATTTAACCAGGACCTGACTGGCAGTCATGTTTGCAATGCAAAGTATCCTTTTAAAAATTGGATGAGGCAGGAGTAACAGCAGCAGTATGGTTCCATTGGCCAGTATGGGGCCAAGGAGGGGGAGAAGAAAGCTACCAGAGGGTTTGAGTGTCATGGGGTAGGAGTGTGGGGCAAACAGCGAATTCAAAGATCTTGCTGGAGATCTTTGGGCATTTGTATGTCCTGCTCCACCAGCCCAGATTCATTGACATAGAAACTACACTCCTCTCTCGACACATTGCAAGCCTTTGCCTGTTCATCAGTCATTAAGTCCAGAACCACCCAGTTTTGGAGGACAGCCCTCGCTAGGGATGTGATCTATCATTGGAGGAGCTCAAAACTGTCCATCGTGGAAGCCATTGCCTGGTCAATCTTGTTCTGGAAGTCAAGATGGTGTGTTTGGACAAGGGCTGCTCCAGCGGCTCCCTTGGTGCTCAGTGAGTGTTAGCATTTTGTGTAGGCTCTGCCCCACAGTTACCTGGCAACAGCCTAGTGTGCCTGACTCACTATAAAAGGGGCTGCTTACCCTCTCCTCTCTCTCTTGCCTTTTTGTTCTCGCTTTGTCTTCTTGTCCCGCTTCCCTTCTCTTCCCATTATCCTCCCCGTCTCTCTCCACATGCTCATGGCTGGCCTCTACTCCTCTATTCTCTCTCTCTCTCTGCCTTTCTCTGTTTTCTCCCTCAACTCTCCTCCCTATGCCCTGAATAAACTCTATTCTATACTATACCATCTGTCATGTGACTGGTCCCTCAGGGGGAAGGGATGTCTCAGCATTCACCCACAGAGGCACGCCTTCCCCTACACCTTACCATACCTCCACCAAACATGTTCCTTTTCTCCTCCTTATCTTTTTATAAAACACAACAGCGAGCCTGTGAGACCCAGTTTAATGAACAGAGGGATGAAGAGTTCTCTTTTCTTTCAGTCTTCTAGATGTGAAGTAAGTTCTTCAGGCTCATAGAGACAAACCTGGGGAACAACCATTTTGGGGGTGCAGAAACCTTGAAAAGGGAGTTTAATGCAGGAGCCAGTAGTGTTATTGTACCAGAGAGGGGATGGTGGTTAGCACACAATGCTTGGTGACATGATGTTATGGGAACATGTAGGACAGGATCTTGAAGAGGATTATATAAGGCAAATGGGGAGAGAGAGATTGAAGAGAGGAATGTTTTGTGATTTCTCAGTGGGTAAGGGTCCACGGGGCTCAGTGAGATGTTAATGGGAACTACTGCCAATAGCCACAGGGAGAGGGCAGCACAGAAGAAGTATTGAGACCATTTGGGGTGGGTGGTTAGGGGAAGGAGGTCAGTGTATGTTGGATGTACTGCAGCCAGGAGAGTGGCTTGGAGCTCCTTCTGAGTTTGAATTTCCCAGTGAAAATGTTAATGTGGGTAAAGACCAATTTGGAGGTAGGGGCAAGCTGGCGAGAGACATGTAGTTGGCTATGAGGTAATTAGTATAACCATTAAGGTAGAGCTTACCCATGATTCCCGTTTGCCATCGTTCTCCCCAGGGATTGCTGATGGAAAGCTGAAAATGAGTTTTAAGGTTGGCAAACATGGTGTCACCATTCAATTCAGTATCCCCAATGTCTGCAACCTCCTTATATGGAGGCCGCCTGGAAGCACTCACAGGTGGCGTAGTAGGGAAAGTAGAAGAAAAGTCTGGGGGTAGTAGGTAATGGTCTGGCATCCTTCAGGTGGGTGGTCCTGGGTTCCTATAATTTTGTTGTCTGTTGTATGTTTCCCTAGCAAAGAGTCTCCAGTGGTGGGTATTGGGAGCATTAGAAAGAGCTGGCTAGTAGCAGAGTTTGAAGGATAATGAAAACAGCCATAAGAATAGAGAAAAGAGGACTGGGGTGAAGGTGGAAGTTAAGAGCACTGGCTGCTCTTCTAGAGGACCTGAGTTCAATTCCCAGCTCCTACATAGCGGCTCAAAACCACCTGTAATTCCTGTTCCAGGGGATCTGACTCCCTCATACATGTAGGCAAAACACCAGGGTACATGAAATAAAAAAATAACGTAAAATAAAAAGCACATAAGCTTAGTCTTAAAAGAAAAAATAGAGAAAAGGGAAGTCTGTGGAGGGCACGTAGCCTGGGCAGTGACCACCAGGTCATGGATATTCTTCTAGGAGATCTTGTTGTTGTGTCAGGGATGGTGTCTCTTCCACCTCCACCCACCTCCTCTTTCCTTGACCTGATGTGGAGAGGCAAGCCATCTTCTTGATCGATGGGGTGGGGTCGGATATTCCTGGTAGGGACCTAATTAGGCCTAGGCAAATCCTGCGGAAAGACACAAGCAAAATTTCTTCCAATTGTAAAGAAGAGGTCTGGTCTTTTCCAAATCTCGTCTAAGGGATTGTGCCATTGTGCTAGGATAGGAGTAGTTATTCTTGGTGTGTGCAAATAGAGGGAGATAGGAGGGTTTTTTGAGCTCTTGTAAATGTTAAAATATTTAGAGTAGTTAGAATCATTATTAATTGTATGTTGGGGGGTTAGACATTTGCTTTTTGTTTTATGACTTGGATGTTTAGGGTTTGATATGTTTTTTCTATTATCCCTTGGACTTGGGGGTGGTAAAAAAAAAACCCCTGTGTGGTGGGCAGTTTTCCATTGTGAGCAGAAGGTTTTGAATTGGAAGCTGGTAAAGTCAGAGCCATCGTCAGTTGAGATTTTCCAGGTTTTAGATGCTTCCTGATCTCACTCTTGTCCAGGCTTGTTCTTCCTGGTTGCGCTTGCCCCACATGAACAAATGGTGCTAGTCAAACTGGACAACTTCATGTAGAAGAACGAAGCTAGATTCTTATACTTATCCTGTGCAAAACTCAACTCGAAAATCGATCAAGAACCTCAGCGCAAGACTTTGCATCCTGGATTTGACAGAGCTAGAAAGTAAAAGTTATGCTTGACTTAAATGTCTCAGGAAAAGACTTTCTGAATAGAACTTCAATAGTTAATTGACATTAAGATGGACAATTAATAAACAGGAGGTCATGAAACCAAAGGCTTCTGTACAGCAAAGATGGCCCACAGAGTGAGAAAAAATTCTCTACTAGCTAAACATCAGACAAAGAGTTGATACCTAGAATATTCAAAGAACTACAGCAAAAAAGAGAAAAAAACCAAACATCTCAATAAAAAAGAAAGAAAACAATTAAAAAATATCCTTAGCCATGCAATTTAAAAATTCTTTGAGATCTTAATCTCACCCCAGTCAGAATGGGTAATACAAAAACAAAACAAAACAACAAAACAAAACAAAACAAAACAAAACAAACAAAACAGCAGGAAGAATGAAACCAAGCAGCAACAAGTTCTGGGTTGGATATGGGAAAAGAGGAACACTTATTCATTGTCAGTAGGAGTGCAAGCTGGAGTAACGACTGTAGATGTCAGTGTGGAGGTTCCTCAGAAAGCTAAAAATACTATCTACCACATGATCAAGCCATTCCACTAGCAGGCATTTACCTGAAGGACTCCATATCCTAATCTAGAGACACTTGCTCATCCGTGTTCATAATGCTCCACTGACAACAACCAGGAGATGGAAGAAGCCTTTATGTTCACCAGCTGATGTATGAATAATGAACATATGGTATATTTGCACAATGGAATAGTATTCAACTATAAAGAAAAAGAAAATTTGTAGGTAAATGAATGAAACTGGAAACAATCATTCAGAATTAATGAATTCAGATCCAGAAAGATGTTACACATATTTTCTCAGTTGTGGATATTAGCTTTGAATAATCAGAGATGTGTTTTATTTATAACACCCATAGAGTTCAGGAAATTACTAAAGAGTCATTAGGAGAGGCTTTCAAAGGAAGGGCAATAGAATGTAGTGATATAAAGGATTAAATGAGAATACTGGAACAGGAAGGCTTATACTGGGGTTGGGGAGAGGAGGTTAGGATAAATGAAGTAATACAATATATGATTCATACATTATATGGTGGATAGATAATACTAAAGACCTTTTGAAAAAGTCATATAGAAACATATTACTGTATAGGATTTCTGAAACACACACACACACACACACACACACACACACACACACACACACGTTTAAATGGAGTTGTCCTATAATAGGGAAGCAATGTTCCTTCTAGACACAGAGAGTAGCAGATAAATCTCAGTGCCAGGCAGGAATGAATAGCTTCTTCTGGAGTTGTAGGTCTTGTAGACTCTAAAAGACTATAAGCTATTGTTGTCATTTCGATTACTCTTCAGAACCTTTCTTTAAGTTTTACTTTATTATTTTTAAAAGGTGCTCTTCATTGTACAAAGTGCAATCACATAGGATGGTTTCCTATGCCCATATCGTGCACACTGAGCTCCTTTCCCACACACTCCCCGACTTTGTCCTTTCTCTCGCCTATGGTCCTTCCATCCCTCTTTCCTCGAGATGATCTCACCGCTATTTTCATGCCATCTGTGCAACTGGAGTTTATGCATCTGTCTGAAATCTAGGCATCACAATTGAGAAACATTTGCTATATTTCACTGTGTAACTGGTTAAATTCCCTTAGTATAATTACCTCCACTAGCATACATTTTTCTGCAAATGACACAACTTTTATCTTTTTCATGACTGAGAAATTCCCTTATACCTATATACCACATTTTCTTTATCCATCCTTCTGTTGTTGGACAACTAGGTTGGCTCTCTAACTTAGCTTTTATGAGTAATGCTCCAAGATTTTATGATAAGGCTGTATTGCTGCAGACCACATATTTGAGTCATAGGACATGGAAAAATCAAGCTGATATTGACCTAGAAGTTCCATCTCTACTGTCCAGCTTTCACAGTGCTGGAAGGTGCTCTGCATGCTACTGAAGAAGAAAGTAACCATCAGTCTTATCCAGCTAGCAACCCTGAGAACCACACTTATGACTGATCTGGCAACATATGCCCACCAATGCAATAGTGGCTGCAACATTGTGGCAGTAACCAATAACTTTCTGATTAGATTTAAGTCTTGGTTCATAAGATGAAATACATACCTGACACCATTATTGGACATAGGACATAGGGGAGAATCTATTACTGTTATTTAGCTAAAGGGACATAGTATTAAACTGACTGTTAAAGAATTATGATTGAACCCATAGAGCAGTGCGTCTCTCCAACCCTCCCCTGAGAAGCTTCAATTTGCAGTAGATGGTGATTAACCCAGAGACCCACAACTGGCCAAAGTGCAGAGAATAAGAGACTGTAGAATGCTCAGCCCTAAATAGGATATATATACTGCAACTCCCCTCCCCATAAGGCTCAGGAAACATTGCAAAAGAGGGAGCAGAAAGTTGAAGATCCAAAGGTGATGGAAGCAGTGTCGTTTGGATATAGCAGGGCATCTGCACATATGGACTCAGTGTTTGATGGAGAAGGCACAAACAAAACATTCCAAATCCCAGGTGGGCACGGGAGTTGTGCATGAAATCCACCCTTAGCTGCAGAGATACTGGCATATATTAGCTGCTGGGAGGAGAAGAGTTTGTTTTCTCTAAGAGCTGTAGCTCCTGTTACATCAAAAAGCCTTACCCAACACAGGGTAGTCAGTAGACGACTTGCATTGGGGACTCGGTTATTTCCCGTGAAACTTGAGTCCCACAGATTAAACTTGGGTCATCAGGCTTGTTAACAAGCGTGTTTAACCTGCTGAGCCATCTTACCTGCCTCAATTTCATTCTTCTTTATAGCTTATCTATTTTTTCCCCTAGTGTTTTCATGGCTTACATTTAAGTGTCTGATGATTTTGAGTAGATTTCTGTAGATAATGAGAGATGGGATTACCATATGTGTGCTAAGGCATCAGGTCAAACTCATCTTCTTGCATCCCTTTTCTCCCTGGACAGATAAGTCAAAGAGCGAACACTCAAATTAATCACAAGGTTAGTGTTTCCAAAGACCCTCCTTACACTCCTGCCCAATCATCTTGTTATCATAAACTTTCCAAATACCCTCAAGAAACAACAAATTACTAATGCCACTCAGCAAATTCCAAAGCCGCTAGAGGCTACCCAGTAGGGTATGGGAAAAAAAGCCAGACAAATTCCTTCTCGTACAGGTAAAGAGCAAAATGACACAACAGGCAGAGAAGAAATGAGCAAGTTAAGACGCACCACGAACATCTTATTTTGGGTCTGGCTTATTTTGTTTAATGTAACGTTGTCCAGGTCTATCCATTTTCTTGCTAATGCCATAACTTTGTTCCTTACAGTTGGGTTAAAATTCCATTGAGTATACGTACCATACTTTCTTTCTTCATGTGTGGATGGTTATCTAGGCAGATTTCATAAGTAGTCTTTTGCACAGCGTAGTTTGTTAATAATGTGATTTTTTTGCCCTAGGGAGATATGGCAACTTTAGAACTCACTTTTGCATAAGGAGTTTGAAGGATAGCGTCTAGGGGAATGAGCGATTACAGGCGGGATGGTGTGTACCCATGAATCACTGTGTCCCTGAACCTCGTACAGAGAACTACGAATTTTCTTGCTCTTCTTCTATCCTTTAAAAATGCTATTTCCTCCTTCCTTACTAAATCAATTTCAGTCAGGGTAGGTGTTCATAGTAGGATGGCAATGATCTGACTGTGCAGAGGGCTGGCTTGACGGCAGAACTGAAGTCCCAAGCAGTGAGGGAAATATCAGCATGCTCTTGAGAAAGTGTCTGGACTGGGGAGGGCAGCTGTGTCTGACAGTGGGCAGGTGCAGTCTGAACTCAAATAGGATGAGGCAGGCATCCATGCTTGGGGGTACTTCTCACGGGAAGTCAGAACCCCACACGAGTGAGCAGCGTGTCCTAGGGCAGCGTGGGGTGATACCTTGGCATTTGGGAGAGGTGAGGACGGGATTACCGTTAACACTACTGTGCAATGTTAGCTCCAAGTCAGGCTGAGATCAGGAGACTAAGCCGGATGATGGGACCTTCCTCGCAGAGGGTAAACTAGGCATGGGTTTCAGGAGCCCGGCGAGGCACAGGGTGTGGCAGTGGAGAATACAGGCTGGAAACTCAGTGACTTTAAAGACCGAGAATCTTTGCTAGGACGTGGAGGAAATGATCTGTCAGTGCCCAGGCAGGTTAAAGAGAGTGTCCACGCATAAGGTAGAGCTGGCGAGGGTTCCAGAGACTGAGCAGGGTGAAGACACTGCCTCTGTGTGGTGCCACAGTCTAGGGCGTGTACTAGGTGCCTTTGAGATGAAGAATGTTTCTGTCCACCGCAGAGACTTGAGTGTGGTGTTAGAGCCCCAGGAAGACCAACTGGTAGCTCTTCAGAGATCACGAGTAGAAATTGGCACACGCTGGATAAAGGAGGTTTGACTGTGGAAGGTGGCTCAGGGTGGGTGTCAGAAGTGGAACAGTCATGGGGTGGACGGGGGGAGGGTCAGAGATAAAATCTGGAGTGTATAAAAAATAAATAAATAAAAAAAGGACTCTCAACTCTGTAGGGAGTTTGACTTCTCGAATGACCTGGTTCCTCTTTTCCATTTCTTCCTGTTTTCTTCTCTCCCCCGCTGAGTTCTTGGTATCGCTGTAATTCTATGATTGGACTGGGTGCATTTTCATTCTGCGATACTCCCTTTGCAGGCCAGGGGAGTGGATTTTAAGCTGCAAACTGAGGGCAGCTGTCTGTTACCGCCTCTCATCCCTAGCTGGTATCGGGATTATTTTTGTTTTTTTTCCTGTTCAGGAGATATTTTAAAGACGGGATGATATACATCTTCTGAGGGCAGGGGAAAATTTCTTCTCAACATGTTTTCAGAAAACATTTATGTTAACACCAACTTCAAAAATAAATTTGACTCCTCAGACATCGACACAGACTCTCTGCCAGGTAAGAAAGCATTTTCTGCTGCTCCCACTTAGCGATTCAGTAAAGGACAAAGATGGATGGTCTTAGATGCTCCCTGTCTGTGGGTCCCTGGATCCTCAGCCAAGTGTGTTGCCTGTAGACAGACGTGAAAGATCATGGGATGGTACAATGGAAAAGAGAAAGTATCTTTACTTTTATCATGTAGAGAAAAATAACACCATACATGCATATTGTATCTTTTCTACATATAAGTACATATAAATATGTGTACCATATTGTTTCAAAAGTTAGACCACAGTATAATAATTCCCTGCTCTCTACTTGGTAACATATCATAATTTGTTTGGCATCTAAGTGTTGGGTAGCTTCTTTCACTTTTCTCATCCCAGTGATGGAGACAGAACACAGGACCTTACATATAGTTGGAAAGTACCATAACTCTTTTAGAAGTGGTGACTAAAAATGTAGTAATTTTTACCATAAAAGTATACAAAGGTATACAAAGGCTTCTTGACTATCACATGCTTTGAAGTTGGAAGCAAACCAGAAGACTTTAAAAGTATATAATGAAATACTATGCAGTCATTATAAAACTGATAAAGAAGAATAATGATATTTAAAAAAAGATTGGACATGTTGCCACATCCCTGTAATAGCAAAACTCAGGAGGCTGAGACAGGGGCTTGCTATAAGTTTGAGGCCAGCTTGGACTACATAATAAATTCAAGGTCTGACTTGGGTACATACCAAGACTCTGTCTAAAAAATAAGACAAAAAAAAACTATAAAGAAAAAATCATGATTTAATGTCAAAGAAAATGATAGTCACAGATGAGTATTTATGATGTGCCGGTTGTGGGAAATATGCATTTATGTGTGAGAGTTTCAAACGTGTTGGAAGATGAATATCAAAATATTGGCAACAATTATTCTCAATGTCAGGAATGAATTATTTTATATTTTGGAATGTTTCTATAATTAACATGATTGTTTCATATTTACATTTTCTGATTACTTCGAACATCACATTATTAGTGTTTATCAGGCACAGAATCAGAATAGGAGAAAGAAGAGGAAATAACAGAACTCAAGAAATGAATTTTGTTTGTCTTTCAGCTCCCCAAAAGAAGAGCACATCTCAGAAAAGTTGTCACAAATTCTCCAAGGTCCTCTTTAGCTCCCTTGTAATCTATTTCCTGCTGTTGACAATCTTATTCTCCAGTGCTCTGATCAGTAAGTACACAGTGGAACAAGTAAGCAAAGAGAAGAGAAGGTATCCATTAGACAGACAGCTACCCAGAAACCTGGAAAAGAAACTATTCTGGGGCAATAGATAATATTGGGAATTTTGATCTGTTTCAGAATTACTCTTCTGTAGAAAAGGTGGAATCCATTCTGGCTAGAGAAGCATGTCCTGGAGCATCTGTGAGATTTCAGTACTGAGGATGAATCTGTGTTTCCTTAGCAGCATTTAGAAGCCCTATTGGACTCACAGACGCCTATCTTTTGGAATAAGAAGGGGATGAGAAATCATGGACCATGCTATTCCAGGATATTTTTTCTGTCCCAGACTGTGTGAGAGAGACCTGAAAGCTAGTTAAGAAATCAGTTGATTTCTCTGTAGATTAGTTTTCACATTCATCAAAAATTAAAAAAAAATAAACTGTATTTTATGTAGGTGTTATATTTAGCATTCAGTAATTAGTAATATCCATTTGCTTTGGGAAGCATGTCAGAGAGTCCAGAAATAGCTACAGCCCCCCAGTCTCAAGAAATTTTGAGAATAGTCAAGTGAAACAGTGCTTAAAAAAATCATATGGTCAATGCTATGCAGGTAAGAAGTAAGAAGTAAGCTTGGGAGCTAAGCAAAGCCAGGAGGAGATGACATCTAGACCTGTGTGTGCTGGCGCTGTTATAGACATATGGGAGCATGGGAGATATGAGTCAATACAGGCTTGCATTACTGAAATGCATAGTGCTCCATGGAGAACTAAGAAATGAAATGCTTGGGGACAAATCTGGACTCACATCAAAAAAAAATAATGCATATTGCACTACACTTATTTCCTCTCTGTTATTTATTTATTTATTTATTTATTTATTTATTTATTTATTTGTAGCTGTTGCTGAGTCATTATCTATCCTAAAACTTAGTAGGTTAATTGAACTAATGATGCAATTCCTGCTCTGTGGCTTGACCAAGACTGATCTGTCTTGGGAGATTCTTCTCATGGTCCTAGGTGAACATATGCATTCTCATGGAATTGTGCATCAGTTACAGGCAACCCAGCTCTGGTTAGCTGATAGAGTAATAAAACAGACCCAGTTTCTTGAGTATGGAACTGCAAAGACATAATCGTAACGGATGTGGGCATAGGGAAGGTGTGTCCACTTTCGCCAGGTGCCACAGACATGGAGAACCACTGAAGAATCTGAAGTAGGAAAACATTAAAATTAAAACTGAGTTATAGAAGTGTGCTATCACAGAGTGGTAAAAATGAAGGGAAGGAGAAATTATAAGATTAATTCAGAATCCGTTTGAGAAGTGATGGAGGTTTGATCTAAGGGTCACGCTAGTGATGCACGGGAGAGGAGGGCACTTCAACCAAAAAGCGGGTAAGGTTTTGGTTGATATTGATAGCTTGGAACTAGGGGACACAAAGAAACAACACGTGACTTTAATATTCTGATCCCATAAAATCAACAGTCATGAAGTTATTTGAAGAGGAATCAGGTGAGCAGCAGGTTTAGGCTGAAATATGATGACTTACGTTTTGTTTATGATCACCTCAGTTGCACAGATTTAGTTGGATGCATATTAACATATTTTAGGGAAGAGGAGTGTATTTGAGAAGACCTTTGCTTACATGCAGCAAATAACCAAAACAGACAGACAAACAAACAAAAAAAACCCCCAAAAACCCTTCAAAAACAAACAAGCAACCAAACAACCAAACAACCCCCTCCCAAATCCCAACTCCCCCAACCTCCAACCCCTCCAACCCCTCCAACCCAGGGAAATGCAATATCACTAAGGAAGAGGAATTTGAAGGAGAAAGAGAAATACAGATAGAATTGTGTGTAGCATCCCATTTTAAGAGAGGTGGGTGGGGAAGGAAATACTTAGGAAGGAACACAGGAAGCAGCAGCAAGCAGCAGGCAAAACTGGAGGGAGCCACCATCTCCCAAGAGTCAAGGAGGAAAAGAACCAGGCTTGGGTAATTTGAGAAGTCCCTCGGGGAGAGGTCTGATTAGTGTACAGGAAGAGTCACTGATGGTCCATTTCAAGACTAGTTTGGTAAATTAGCAAAAGTAAAAGCCAGAATGTGATGGGCAACTCAGGAAACGAGTGGGAGATAAAATTCATTTTCTCCAGGAACAGTGAGTCAGTTTCAGGTTAGGAACTCAGCAACAGTATGAGGACACTGAGAATGAAGAACTAGCTGGAATAGAGGGAGGGAAAGGAAAGAAGAGAACACAAAGTCCTTAGGATCACTGTCAGGTTCTTTTATAACTCCCATTCTTAGGAAACCTAGAACTAGTCTCAGCTAATTTCTCCCTCACCTTTTCTGGGCTATGCACATACTTAAAAGAATTCATCACCTAAGATGTAGCCTTTCAGTGTGCCCTCCATTAAATGTTAATGTATACCCAGGATGAGGGATATGTCCCTTCTTTTCAGCCCTTCCCGGAGATATCTGTGGTCCAATAGGAGTAGGGTTATATTGACTATAGGGTGATAGGAAATTTTTGTGTGTGGTAGGGTTACATTTAGCCCAGGCTAGGCATTAACTAACTAACTAACTAACTAACCAACCAACCAACCAACCAACTAAACTAACCAACCAACTAAACTAACTAAGCCAAGCAACCATTCAACTAAGCAAATAACTAACCATACTAACTTACATAGTTAAGGATGACCCAAAACTTCGGATCTATCTTCTTCTAATTCCCAAGTGATAGGACTATAGACATCAAACTCAGCTTATGGTGATGGGAAATATTTCCTAAGCAGGCTCTAAACTACTCAGGTAACTGGACATTTATAGATTTTGTTTCTATAAAGAATGTAAGAAAGTAAAAAGGAAGGAGTTGAGTCATAATAAGACCAGGAAAATGAATGGTTTTTATTGTATTTTACAGCTTTGCTTACAAAATATTCTCAGCTTCTTAAAGAAAAAACAGTTATAAAAGAACTGGACTATACTGAATTGGAGTGCACGAAACGGGATTCACTCTTGGAAGGTAAAACTTAATGTGCCTAAAACCAACATTTCCAACTGGATTCTCAGGTAGATGCATCCCATCCACTATGGAGACATGACTTTATACCGTGCACTCACTACCAGCTGCCTGTGGAGTCTTTTTCAGGGATCTCCGATCAGGCATAATTGGATGTACGGCTGCCTAGCTTTAGCAAAGGAAAAAGTTTCAGGCAGGGTGGATATGAGGTTGAGTTGAATTTTATTAGCAACAGAAAGGAGCTCCTAGGAAATGAAGAAAATCTGGTGGTGTGAATGTGAGCATCCCATGAAGTCATGTTCAAGTGTGTGTGTGTGTGTGTGTGTGTGCATAAGACTTTTATTTTTAATTTAAAATGTTATATGGTCTGAATGTGAGCATCTCAGGGAGTCATGTTCAGGTGTGTGTGTGTGTGTATGAAAGATTTTTATTTTTAATTTAAAATGTTGTATGCATGTGTCTCTTGGTGGGTTTGTGTGTGTGAGTGTAGTGCCTGCAGAGGCCAGAAGAGGGCATCATATCCCCTGGACCTGAAGTTATATGCGGTTGTGAGCCACAGGTCATGGGTGTTGGGAACTGAATTCCAGTCATCTACAAGAGCAGCACACACTTTCAGTATGTTCCTGTACAGTATAGTTTTCTCAGGACTTAAACAGAGAATTTGTTTTGCTAGTAAACAGAGCTGGAAAGGTGGACTTATGAAGGTGCATGCTTAGGTTTAGGGGAGGGAAGTGTTTCAGGCCATCACTTGGGTGTTGAGTAAGCAGTTTCTCTACTGTCTTGGGCATTTGTACTGGAGGTGTTTTTGGAACACCACCATATGACCCTAAATAGGCACAGTTTATTGTCTTTGGCAAGACACCTTTGGAAAACACTTGTTTCCCTAGGACATTTAAGCTTGTCTGGGATTCTTGCCTTTCTAAGCAGATCTCACTCTTCACTCAGCTGTGACCTTCTCTGTACAGAAGCTCTCAGTCCTATTCCGGGAGTCTGTCCTGTGCCCGCATCTTGAAATGCTCACGTTATTGTTTGAATCAAGTTCAGGGTTTCAGGTCTCATAAAGTGTTTAATCCATTGAGACTCTGTTTTAGAGTCAGTTTTCTATAGAATGGCTAGGTATCTAGCTTCATCCTTCTGCATGTTGGCACCTTGTTTTCTGAGTACAATTTGTTGAAGAGGCTGTCTTCCTCTGATATGTATTATTTTTGGCAAGAAATCAGGTAGTTATAGCTGTGTTGATTTATATTTGTGGTTCCCGTTTCTGTCCATCAATCGACATGTGCGCTTTTGTGCTGGTACCACGCTCTATAGACCAGCTCGAAGTCAAGAATGATGACACCTCCAACTTACTCTGACTTCCTCAGGATTGCTTTGGCTACCCTTTGTGCTTCTGTATGAATTTTGAGACTCTTTGAGATTCATTTATCTTATGAAGAATGTTGAAATTTTGATGGTGATCACATTGATCTACTGACATTTAGGATCTTTGTGAGAGGTTATTTTTCTATTTCATTTTAGTTTCTCCCCCTTGAAGGCTCATTGAAATTTCCGTTGCCTAAGGAGGATGCAATTAATATCACAGAATATTTAAAACATAATTTTCAGATATAAAATTTCCATTCATCTCTTTACATCTTTATTGGTCCATGGTTTATACATTTTTAAAACTTCCAGAATCTTCATATTTTCTTCTTGAGATATCTATCATGGATAAAGTTTTCAGACTAACCTATACTTTTGTTATCTTGCTTGCTGGGATATATTGACTACCATTTTTATCATCACTAACTAAAAATGCATGTCTGATAACTGAAGTTTTGCTGCCTTGGTTGGTGACATTTATTGTTTGTGTATATATACATGTATATATTTAGGTAATGTAAAAGCTTTCTGGTTCTTGCTACGATGAGTTCCATTCTTTGCAGACTGAGGTTGGTGAACATTATATCCCAAAGTTTGGATGTTCTTTACGCTCTGTTTTTCTGGCTTTTTCTTATACCATCCCAGTAGGACAAAGTGATAATGGACGTAGACTCAAGTTTCTTCACACGTGATGAGAGAGGGGCTCCTGCTACATCTGGGAGAAGCTGGGAGTCCCAGCTTCCATGTCCCATCTGCACACAAATAGCTTTAAAATGACTTTATTGCATTGCATTTACATTTCCTTCTTCCCCCAAAGACAAAGTCTGGAGCTGTTGCCCAAAGGATTGGAAGCCGTTTGGTTCCCACTGCTACTTCACTTCGACTGACTTGGTGGCATCTTGGAATGAGAGTGAGGTGAACTGCTCCTACATGGGTGCTCATCTGGTGGTGATCCACAGCCAGGAAGAGCAGGTGCATCCTGGGAGAGTGGGGTCTGGGCCCAACATGCTGTCTGCCTGTTTCTACTAAGAGAGAGTTTTGTAGACTTGGGTATTGGTGCTGTGGCAGAAGGCTTTCCACCAGATAGGTAGGAATGGTTGCTTTAGTCTTTGCCTTTTATACCTTGGTCCTGCTTAAGTGGAACTAAACAACTTCCAAAGAACCATGGCATCAGAAATGCAACACGGGAGGCTGGAGGTAAGGGCAAAATGGTTCTGCTTGAAGGACCAGTTTGTGGTTTCAGCACTCTAATGGTTCCTGTCATTATACAACTGTCTAATAGAGAAGGGCACAGGGACAGAACCAAATTGGGATGGTAATGGTCAGCCACAAGAAATGAAATAGCTGAAGATACGAACGGAGAATGATTAAATGTGCAAAATTATCTCATGCACAATGGTCAAAAATGATGTTGGTGGAGTAAAGAGGGGAGCCAGTTTGAAGGGATTCATTATGACTGTGCTCAGAGATTGTTTCTAAAGTCATGAAAGCATGAGAGATGACTTTGACTGCTTCCTGATCATCTGAGAAGAAGTGTACTCCTGGGGGATGGGATGAGGAGACATACATTCCTGGGTGGGGGGAAGAGAACGTGCGCTCCTGGGGAGTTTCTTCTATTCCTTGATCCTTTGTCTTCTAATATCTGTGTGACCAGAAAACAATCAGTCACAATATCACAGTGTACCTCTAAAATCTAAAATTATTGATATTAATCTAAAATTTGAAAGATATTTAAAAGCTGAGAAAGATGAAGTAGAATTTGATTATTGTCTATTTGCATACGTGTATCATATTGAACCCTGTAATTTTGTATCATTAAAATCATTTTTAAAAGATCTTATAAAAATTCTATAACAGAAAAGAATTACTCAATCGAGGCTGAAGACTCTATCTTTCTTTCCTCCTAGGATTTCATCACTGGAATCCTGAACACTCATGCTGCTTATTTTATAGGACTTGCAGATCCAGGTCATCAACAATGGCAATGGGTTGATCAGACGCCATACAATGATAATGCCACGTGAGTGTAGACTTACAAGAGGAATTCTAGGTTCTGAATCATGAGGAGAATTTAGGGTGTTCCAGCTGTCGGTTATGAAGCTAAAATAGCTCCCTCCTGGTGTAACTGCTGGGGATGGAGTTCCTTTTACTCTCCTATGTACTATCACAGGCGTCCTATGGGACATACATTACTGATATTCCCATCAGAGATGAGGGAATTGAGTTTGAAGAGCGTAGAATGATAAAAAGCCAACCAAGGTCTTTATATAAAGATGTATTTATGGTTTCAGTTTCTCATTTACATCTTTAGAAATAGGATTTAATTCATTTTTGTGTGTATATATGTATATTTCTGTGAGTTTCTGCCGCGTGTATTTGGGTGTCTATGGAACTCATAAGCGGTTGTCAGATGAAGTGGAGCTGGGGTTACAGGTGGCATGACCTCACCAATGTGGGTGCTGGGAATAGAACTCTCACGTTTTCTGGAAAACCAGCACGCATTCTTAATGTCTGAACCACCTCCCCAGCCATCGTTTATATCTTTATAAGAAAAATTCATGTCAAGATTCTAACTGATTATTTTTCATAAACCACGAGCCCTCAATCTGACACTGTGTTTTCATATTTATGTAACCATTTACAAGCTCTTAATTTATTGCTATGCTGCCAAATTCTTTCTGATGTCTGTTGTAGGAAATATGTAGTGATAGTATTGTCATTCTCAGTTTTCAGAGAAGAAAACTTGGGATTAGTCCTAGATGAAAGAAATAAATAGGATATCTAGATATTTTAACTTGTTCTCTCCAGTATCTAAAATAATTCAGTTGTAAAATGAAAAAAAAAGGTTTTAAAACATGAAAATCAGAGAATTTTTCACCATATAAATAATCACCATGGTTTGATTGTCCTCTGGTACCAAGACCTAGGGATGAAGAAGTAATATCCTCTGTGATATGTGCTGGTAGCAGGGTTAAGTAACAAGCTAAAAGAACACTGTGATCTCCACAAATTCCAACCTCATCCTCAGACTTGCTTCCTTTTGCTTCCTCTTTTCAAGCATTATTGTAGGAAACACCCTGATGCTTGTTCCTCCCTTTCAGGTTCTGGCACGAAGGTGAGCCCAGCAGTGACACTGAACAATGTGCTATTGTACATCATCGTTGGAGTACTGGATGGGGCTGGAGTGATATTCCTTGCAGTGATAAACAGAACTCAGTTTGTCAGGTGAAGAAAATATACTTATGAATCACATCCTCCGTGGCCTTGGGATTGCACTGTTATCCACCATTACACAGACAGCTGGAAAGTTCTTCATGTGGAACAGAGGTTCACAGAATTTTAGATAGGCAGCCAATGGTTATACATATGATAACACTGTTACATATGTAAACTTACTTGGTCATTCGTCATTCTCTTGGAATGCAACAAACTTCTCTGCCCATTCTCAGATTCCCAAAGTCTTCTTTGCTAATAGGATTGGATGGTTCAGTTCTTCCCATTATCCTCCCCTTTTCTCTCTGTCGTTGTCTTTATTGATGTATAATTGACAAATAAATCATGTATACTCATGTTACAGTGTTTTGACTTGATGTGGAAATGTATTGTGGCATGGCTACCACAATTAGGTTGACAACACCTTCTATAACCTACCATAGTTGCCTGGTGTATGTGCACGCATGTGTGCGTGTGTGCATGTGTGTGTATGTGTGTATGGTTTTAGAATGTTTAAGATCTTCTTAAGCAAATCCCAACTCACAGGGTGATATCATTGTCACAAGGTATTGTCACTTTGACCCTCAGTACTTACTCATGTTTTCTCTGGAAGTTCGTGCCTTCTTCCATCAGCATTTTCTCATGTCTCCCAATAGCTATATTACCAGGAACTATACCCAAACTTTGTCCCAATTGCTAGTGTTCTATGAGTGCTGTGTGGCTCTAATGGTGGCTGATCCTGGACTGGATGTACTACATTAACAGCAAGTTTAAGGAGATATAACTTTCCCCTGTCTTCTCCAGTGATTCTTGGTGTCCCACCTTGGTGCCTGCTGCATTAGGAACAGCCTTTGCCCTGGGAATGGATGTTGAGGAGACCAATCTGTCCCTTGGGAACCTCTATGCTATTTAACATGCTGGAAGCCTTTTCAGCTTCATATCATGAATATTTTGAAATAGAAATCGACTGAATGGTATCAATAGTCATAAAACCACCCCATCTATATTTAGTGATTGTTAACATTTTGATACTTTGTATATGGGTATACATATGTGTGCACAGATATGTTCATTTGATAGGACATTTGAGAGTTAGTTTGCTACATAGCAGTTCAGTTAAGACTTCAGTTACAAATACAATTATCACTTCTAGAAAACTTGTCAACTTTTTTCCTGAAATTATGTGTCATCTTGTCCATATCTCCTCAGCTGTCCCCAAATGTTTCTTTGGCTGTTCTAGTAAGCCATGACTCAAAATATCTTATTTACTAGTCACAGTTAATCTAAAATTCAGGTCATGCCTCCAGAAGACTGTTCCCAGTTCAGACTCAAGGCATAAGTTCGGTAGGTCCCAAGGATGCCTTTACTTATAATCAAGTCTGCAGATTTTGAGAATTCCATGACACCTGTAGAATTTATAAGTTGCTACAATGACCCACTGAACTAATTATGCTCTACAAGGATTACAGTTTTATTATACCAATATATACAAATCACGCTAAAAGGAGAGACGTATGGAATGAGATCTAGGAGGGTCCCAGAATGAGATCTAGGAGGGTCCCAAACAGAGAACTTTCATTGATCTCATGTATGCATTTCCTAAAATGTTAAGGAATGACAATTTACAGAATAGGCCCACCAGGGGGCTCTCATCTGAGCTCTGATGCTCACAGATTCACAGGGGCTCACCATATAGGCATGAGCAGTTGACTATCATGAGAGTGAACTCAGTTTTCAGCATCACTTCACTGCCAGGGTGAACATCTCATGGCTCAAAAGCTCAACACTTTAAATGCATGGTCAGTGTTTCTGAAATGCTGAGCTCCTAACATGAGTCATCATGTTAGCACGAACTATGAGAGAACTAAGCAGCATAAAGCTTCATGGTCTAACCATGCTAAAACACTTTCCAATAGCTCCAGCAATTCCAAAGAATTAGAAAGGCAACCTCTCATGACCTGGGTAAGAGTTCAGTGAGCATTTTTGACAGCTCAGCTGTTGTATGATAAAAATGCAGCAGTATGTGAACAGGAAATGTGGACCATCACCTTCACAGGAGCTCCCATCGTGCTTCAGAATAGACATCATGGTGTACATGACATGTATCCTACACTAAACCCATATTATACAAGTTTCCTTTAATATCAGAGAGAAATATAGTGCAAGTTTTTATTAATTTATGCTTGTATTGCAATGGTTCCTCTCTGTCTGCTCATGGCATTAATGTTCCATTTTGAAATCCAATAACAAGACATCTATTGAATACATAATGTAAAGAGATTATGTATAGTCTCTATGATGGTTCCCAAGGCTTATATATTTCCTTGTAAAAGGATTATGCTTCAAGGCCTTTGACACATATTCCTTTATATAAAGTATGTTTTCAACTGACATGTGTGTCCAGGTGATGTTTATTAGTCCATAGAATGAGAATGAATTTGACTTTTCTAAATACAGGAGGCTATTGAATGTTAAGCTTCCAAGGAGCTGTGGTTCTCTATGATCCTGGACCCAAAATGATAAATATAAAAAGAAGCTGAACAGAATTACAATGACCCATACCCAGGCCCTTAGGATACACAAATGAGAAATATTTGTTGTTACAAGCCATTTGGATACTGGAATTGGCTGTGCCTTAGTCTAGTGCATGTGAAATATGGTAGCTTTAGACATGTATCTTGCTATGGAGGGAATTTGGGAATATCATCCCGAGTGACGTAACCTAGAACCAAAAGAACATGCATGGTATTTACTCATTTCTAAGTGAGTAATTGTCATAGAATACAGGTATCATGCTACAACCTATGGACCCAGAGAAGCTAAAGAAGAAGGAAGGCCCAAGAGAGGAAGCTTGAATCTCACTTAGAAGGAGGAATAAAATAGTCATAAAATACAAATGGATGGATGGATGGAACTTGGAGGGAGGGGGAGTGGGGAGTAGAATGAAGGATTCAGGATCAGGTATGGAGAAGGACAGGAGAGATGGCCATACGGCCATAAGAATGAATGGAAATCTTCAGTGGATGGGGTTGGGGAGGTGGGAGGGCATCTCCAGGATGAGACAGAGACCCGGGATAAGGGAGGAGCTCAAGATCAATGGGGGTGACCTTATCTGTGACTCACTGTACTGGAGACATGGAAGTTGAATAAGACACCTCTTGTAGCTAGACAGGAACCCCAGTGGAGCTATAGAGACACAAACCCACCCACAAAACTTTCAACCCCAAATTTATACTGTCTACAAGAAATACAGGGACAGGGGATGGAATAGAGACAGAGAATGGCCGATCAATAACCAACCCATCCCATGGGCAAGCACCAATCCATAACACTATTAAGGATACTCTTTTATGCTTGCAGACAGGAGCATGTTGTCCTCTGAGGGGCTCCACCCAGCAGCTGACTCAGACAGATACAGATACCCACAGCTAAGCATGGTGAGGAAACTGTCCTTATGTGACCACTTCTTGTGGTGACTCAGAATCCCAAATAGTTGAGGAGAGTTTTTTCATAAAGGCCCAGTTAGCACAAAACTCCAGCATAGAGGAACGGAATGTGGGCAAAAGTGTGATACACATTTGATTGCTTCTGGGAGAGGAAAAGTTGGTTTGACTGGCATGACTTGTATGTAGTTGAATGATGTTTTAGTTTGAATTTTATTGTTGTATAGAGAAACCATACAATGGCGACTCTTACAAAGAAAAACATTTAATTGGGCCTGGTTTACAGTGTCAGAGGTTTAGTCCATTATTGTATGGTGGGAAACACGGCAGAGCACAAGCAGACATGGAGCTGGAGAAAGAGCTGAGAGTTCTTCATCTTGATCTGGTCAGCAGAAAGAGATCATGTGCCACAGTGGGCATAGCTTGATCATAGAAGACCTCAACGCCTACCCCCACAATGATACATTTTCTCCAATAAGACCACATCTATTCTAACAAGGCAGCAATTCTCCTAATAGAATTATTCCCGCTGGACCAAGCAATCAAACACATGAGTGATTCCTATTCAAACCACCCCATTCCACTCCCTGGCCTACACAGGCTTGTAGACATAACATATTGCAAAAATTGACTAAGTCCAACTTCAAAAGTCCCCATAGTCTTCAACAGTTTCAAACTTGTTTAAAAATCCAAAGTTCAAATTCTCTTTTGAAGCTTGTACAATTTCTTAATTGTAATCCTCCGTAAAGTTAAAATAGAAAAGCATATCATATTCTTTGAACATACAATGGCACAGGTTATACATTAGAAGAGAGAGCCTAATGAAGAAATACTGAGCCAAAGCAAGACTGAAAACCAGCTGGGCAAACTCCAGACTCTGCATCTCCATCAGCTTCGTTGACTGCAACACCGTTCACTCTCTTGGACTGGCTCCTCTCCCTGGTAGAAGCTTTCCTCAGAAGGAATCTTTTGGCTTTGGCATCTCTAACCTCTTGGGGTTTCCAAGGCACTCCAGATGTCATCTTCACAGCTTCAGCTAATGGGCCTCCATGCAGGGACACCCCTGACACATGCCTGGTCTCAGCTACCTTCCTTAGTATTGGAGGGAGATTCAATAACCTCATTCTTCTATCCTAGATTCTAAAACCAGAAGCACAAGCTCATAGCCTTCAAGTCCTGCTGCTTGCTGGGGCTGGACACCATGAACACCATGGACACCATGGATACCATGGGAATGGGAACATGGCCACCTTATTCAATTACATCTTCACCAGCTTTCTCTTTTCAATGATTTGTTTTACTATTTACACTTGCCTGTCCTGAAACTTGCTTTGTAGACCAGGCTAGCCTTGAACTCAGAGATTATCCTGCCTCTGCCTCTGGAGTGCTGGGATAAATGTGTGCACCACCGCTCCCAGCTCTGAGCTTTCCTTAAACCCATTTTACAAGTTGGAAGTTTAGCTGTGTGAGATCTTGCCCCGAGGTCACCATGCTCTGTATTCCGTTTAATATCTTTAATCTATTTTTCTTCTTGAACACAGGATTAGCTGCATTTTACTTCTGGGTGCTTCTTTTCTCCTTGTGTTTTTACCTTGCTTAGCTTGCTGCTTTTTATCAAAACCATCTTCATAAGAGTGAGCAACAGCAGAAGAACATGTAAAAAGCCATCTGGTTCTCATGCTTGGATCTGTAGATCTCAAAGACACTCAGCTGAATTTTCCTATGCGAACTCCTCTCATTAGGATAACATATCCCATTGCTTACCCGTGTCTTGTCCTTTTTCTCACGAGGAAACCTTGTTCTCACCATTTGTGTTAGTAGCCTGAAATCAACAGAGGCTGTCAGTTTCAAAGGCACGTAGCAATGAGCCATCTCCTTGGCCACAGAATGTTTCATATTATTGTCATCTAGAAAACCTTTGCAACCAAACTTACAATTGTTTTATATCAGTTAAATATGTTGTTTATATTTCTGGCATTGAGAATATATATTAACTATTATTGGCCAGTTCATAGTAATTTGTATCAATTTAGATAAAATCATCTGATGATGTTCTATAAAATATATTCAGCAATTTGAAGAAAAAACCAACAAAATGACTTGTTTCTCAACTGAAAGTTCATCACAGATTTTGTGAACATAAATACACACTGTAAAGAGTCACAAGAGATCATTTACCCTACAACACCTGTCACTTTCTCACACACAGCTGTCTTCTTCCCTTTGACACACCTTTTCCCTGTCCAACATTGCCTATGAACACCACTCCCTTCCAGAACTATCCCCAAACACTCAATGGTTCCAATCATCTTAGCTCCATGGAGTAGGGCCTCCATTGCCACATCCCTGAAACACAAAGTACAGTTCGGTATGCCCCTGTTGAAGAAGTGTGCTCAAGAGGTGTCTGGAGCAGAGTTTCTCAATCTGTATTTCAAATACATTTCTTTTCTAAACTAAGAGTTATCTCACAAGCTCAACAGCTTCTCCTATGGACACCAAAACCTTTTAAAAATTAAATAATGCTTTTTGCATATTTTCTCCAATGATCCAATTTCCTAATTTGCCTGTTACCTCTCTCGTTTTCCTGTCTACCCTCATCCCTGAGCGAAACTCATATCAGAACCTTTTTTGCTACAAGACATTTTAATTGAAATAAACTTGAAATAACTTGAAATAAATTTATTTGTATTCATTTAACTTGAAATAAATTTATTTGTATTGTCTGTGTGTATGTGATATGTGTGTATGGTCCTAAATCCTTTATTTTTGAATTTTAAAATCAAGTCCAATTCTGAGACAAAAAAAAAAAAAGAGTGAACAACAATAGTAACCACACAATAACGTCTATACCTTTCCTTTGCCAATGCTATTAATCTAAAACACTACTTTAGCCCCAAGCAAACTTTTTGGACAAGGGAATAAAAAGCAGCCACATTCTTCACCAAAACATCACAAGAACAATCTCTAGGCCACACATTAGCATTCTTCTCTTCTGAAGCCTCTTGAGCTAGGCTTTCATAGTTCAAATTAGTCTCAGGACCAATGGGTTTCATATTCCTAAGAGGATGGCCCATTAAGTCCTACTTAAAGCATTCCACTGCTTTCTTAGTCAAAAGTTCCAAAATCCACATTCCTCTAAACAAAAGCGTGGTCAGGCCTGTCACAGCAGTACCCCAGTCCCTGGTACCAACTTCTGTCTTAGTTAGACTCTCATTGCTGTGGAAAGATACTGTGACCATGGCATCTCTTATGAATGAAAACTTTTAATTTGGTCTGGCTTACAGGTTTAGAGGTTTAGTCTGTTATTACCATGGTGAGAAACATGACAGAGCTCAGGCTGACATCGTGCTAGAGAAGGAACTGATCCTGATCCAAAGGTTGCAAAAGGAGACTGTATCCAACACTGGCCATAGCATGAGCATAGTCAGCCTCAATACCTGCTCTCATAGTGACACACTTCTACCAAGGCCACAACTATTGATAGTGTTATTGCCTATGGGCCAAGCATTCAAACTCTTGAATCTATTGGAATCATTCCTATTCAAATCACCACAGATGACAAGCCAGGGCAAGCCCCACTTTTAAGATTAGTTGACAACACAATTTGGACTTGATTGAGAAAGAAAAAAAAAGATGAAATCTCAAAATTGGGTGGTCAAGGATGGGAAGGTTAAAATTCTTGTTTTGAGAGTTGGGGGGCATGAATATGTTCAAAATACATTATATGGGATTCTTGAATTAATAAAATATTATTAAAAATTATCTTAAAAGAGATCTTGCTAGGTAGGGCAGTACACTGCATAATCCTAGCTTTTAGAGGCCAAGACAGGAGGACACTGAGCTAATAGTCTAGCCTGGGCTACCTAATGAGAACTTGTTTGAAGAAAGCCAAAGGAAAGAAAAGGAAAGCCACAGCTAGGTATCACATCTCCATAATTCCATCCCTCAGGAAGCTTAGGCAGGAGGATTATGAGTTCAAGGCTGGCTTGGGTTGCATAGCCAGACTGTCTTAATATAAAACAAACCAAACATAATAGAACAAAATAAAACTATCATAGACCATCCTTTGCCTTCTCATGTGAACAAGTGTGGGGCCAGGCACTCATGTTGAGCCTTGCTGTGCCTCTAGAAGTGCAAGGCTGCCAGGGGGTTTTATCACACGAGACTCTGGGAATCTGCAGGCTCAGAGCTCAGTCACAGAGCCCAGGCTTCTCAAACTGTGAGATGTCTCTGTATATGACTAGTCTGAGGACTGGCTGGCAAGACTGGAACAGAGATATTAAGCTGTTAGTATGTGTATGGTGGACTGGCCATCCTTAAACAGTAAATGTCAGTGTAGGAGGAGACAGCAATCCTTGAGTTAGTGAAGCATGATTTTGAGACTTCAGGCATTCTGATAGTTACCAAAGTTTTGGGATTTCCACTTATCACAAAACCTCTACAAGCTAGTATCCTTATAGGGCAGGGGCCAAAGAGGCATGGGAGGAACCTGGACAGTATACTGAAGCCTGATCCTTGTGGGCATTCCGGCTGTAATCTATAACCTACTTCATCTGGGACTCAAGTCTTCTAGACAGTCATTAGTGAAGTTAAGGCCCTGAGTATCCACTGCTGTAGTAACAGTTCTGGAATTTTTATTTCTTTTAAAAAACACAGAAATATAAGAATATGTTTTCATTTTAGTCCCAGGTGTGAGGATATGGGGATATGAAGCTACTTTAGACTGTTGGCAGCAGCTGGCTATGATTTATTTGCTTCATGCTGTAGCAGAGGCATGGTTTTGCCAGCTGCAGATCGTTTCTGTGATTGTGTGACATTTGGAATTCTGGGACCTTTTCAGAGTATGTAGACATTCTAGGGCCTGGAGAGGTGAGGTTGGAGGTTGCTGATCACTCAGGGGGGTTGATTGTAGTTTGTTAGTAGTCATGTTAAATGAAACAAAAGGAAAGAAATTAATTCATGGATCTCTCTTCCTTCTATCCTTCTTTCTTATATAGTGATAGGGGTCAAATTAGGGTGATAAATGATGGGAAAAAGAAGAACCCACAAAGAAGCAAAGATCTGCTATATAGTGCTTCTCTGCTGGTGAGACAGGAGAGGTGAGACAATCCTCAACATTTGGAAGAGGTGAAGAGGGCACTCAAGCATAATGCTGGCTTTGTACTGGGTTGGGATTCAAAGACACCAAAGGTTGAAAGGAGTTTCATTTGTCTTTTACTATTTTGTGGGTTCTTCTTTTTTCCACCCTTTATCCCCCCACATTTCTCCCAAGGTTTCACCTCCTTTTCACTAGATAGAAAAGAAAGAAGGATAGAAGGGAGGGAGGGGAGAGAGAGAGAGAGAGAGAGAGAGAGAGAGAGAGAGAGAGAGAGAATCTAATTTCTTCTTGTTTCTTCTTTGAGCACTGGAGAGGAATTTGAATCTAGAAAACATGGCTGCTTTGAAAACAATCACAGCCAAACACCTTCTAGGTCTATGTGACTTGACTGGAATGCAGATACACTCTGGATTACAGCATGGAACACAGACATGCCTTTAGTATACACCTTTGATCCTAAACAATAGAAGGAAGTAACCATATTTGAAAGTGATGTCTAATTCAGGGGCAAAGGGATGTATCAGAGAAAGATTTAACAGAATGCATCAGAGATAGGATACATTCAACTCTCATTAGAACAAGAGAGGAAACAAACTACTTAAGATCAATTCAGGGATTAATTCCCCTTGCTCTATTTCACAGTTGAACATTTGCTGCTTCTTTTCTCTACCATTCTAACCATTGCAACTATGGACCAGTCTCTAGTATATCTGTCACCAATCCCTTCCAGTCTTGGGGTATAATTCTATTTTGAGTAGCCCAGTTATTTAGAGAGAGAGAGAGAAAGAGAAAGAAAGAGAGAAAGAGAGACAATTTCCCACCAAGAGTTTCTTACTAAAACAATTTTAGAGAGACAGGTTGCAGAGAGAATAAGATAGACACAGGTGAAGAGAGAATAAGTCAGAGAATGTGACAAAACCATTAATGATTTCCAGAATTATTTTGAGGTCAGTTATAGCACCTCGATCAGAATCCAAGAGAAGCTAGTTTGACTTAATCAGCTTGGAGAAGAGTTTAGGACAGAACAGCTGAGTTTAACCAGTCAGTGAGAGTTCAGAAAGACCTAGAAAGACTGGGGAATGGCTTTCATCTTATCCTTGCATCTGAGTAAATAAAACAACATTCATTGAGAGCACAACTATTAACGAACCACAACCAACCTTCCTGAAGGACCTACAATCATTAACCCCCACCTATGGAGGCCCTAGTATTTATATATCCTCTGAAAAGTTCCCAGAATCCCAAATGTCACACAATTGCAGAAACTATCTGCAGCTGACAAGATCACGCTCCTGCCAGGGAAGAGGTAAATAACAGTCAGCTGCTGCAAAACTGCTTGATACTACCACACCTGTGATTAAAATGAAAACATCAAGAATTGGCTTTCAGCCTCTCAATGGTTGTCAACCCTACTTCCTCCCATCTTGGGACCATTAACTGGGTTATTTTTGCTTATTTCTTCTGGTCCCTGGGCCTTAAATAGGCTGACTAACTTTGTGAAACAACAGATAAATAATTTGGTAGCAAAACATATTCAGATATATTATCATAAGTTAGCTATGGAGGACCACGAGACTCAAGATGAGGTTGTTACTCTATCCAGGGTGTTCCCAAAACCCATCTCCACACAACCTAAAAGAGGGGACTTCCGCCCCTAGGCCAAACAGAGAGGGGCCACCCAGAACCCTCTCTGACTGGCGATCTGAATTCTTGCTTAGGCTGCGAGACTAAGCACTGCAAGGGAATATAAATAAAAGTTAAAAATATCTCTGTGGGTTCCCTGAGGGACAAGCTGACTGCATAGGGGTTGATGTCAAAAGTATCCCCTCTCCTGGAAAAGGACATTGGGATGGGTATGGCCCTCATGCCTCACTGGACAATGACAGGGGGACTAGAGCCATTACAAGGTCCCCTTCAATTACTAGAGATCAGGCCTCTATCCCTGCCTTTGCAAGATTAGAATCACCACAGCCCTTCTATACTTAGAGAAGAAAGGAGAGATGTCAGGGGCAGCCATGCTTATACACTGAAGGTCTAAAATCAGCCATAGGCCTAAAATCAGCCATAGGCCTGTCATACATGTATACTAACACCAAGTCTTGGGTCTCTGTGCAAAAACATTGAAACAGGTGGCTATAAGCTATTGTAAACAGGCAGCTTTTGTGGAAATTTACAAGCCTGAGTAGTCATAGACCTTGTAAATAGGTAGCCTTGGCAGATAATACCAACTTAGATAAGGACAAGTGAATCATAGGCAGAGTCATAGTGACCTGTCCCCTGAACCTTCACCCAACCGATTCCCAGTTCTGAAAGATATCTGTATTCTCCCTGAACACCCATGCTCCAGTGTCATTCCCTTCCCCACGTCGTGCCTTTTTGTATTTATTTATTTATTTTTTCTTCTTCTTTTTTTTATTTAATTTTTTTTGAACATGAAATGCTTTTTTATAGCATGTTTTACAAGGGGAGGGGGCAAGAGGGGTCAGGTGGTGGAAAAGTACAGAATCTTCTTGGCCTGTGCCTTGAAACATGTCATGGTCTATATGGTACACTGCCTTGAATTATGATTTATCTGCTATTCTTCAGAAGATATGGTACACTGCTTGAGTTATGGTCTCCCTGCTATTCTACAGAAGATATGGTACACTGCTTTGAGTCTATCTGCAGTTGCCAAGCAGGATCTTGCAGTTGCCAAGCTTCAGGGGACATTGTGCAGGTGGGGAAAGGTAGGGGGGTGAGGGTAAGGGTGAGGGTCCTGGCTTCTGGCATCTCCCCCTTCTCTGTTTAGTTAGAGAAGGCGTCTTATGATCAATCCCAACTATGTGAGTTTTGAATTTGGATGTCTAATTATGGGGGGGTCTTAGACAAGTTCACAACCCCAAAACATTGATGTGAGACGAGTCACATCGATGGTCGGAGGCTTTAGGCTGTTGACAATGGTCAACGTCAAGGGACCCCGAGGTGGGTGAAAGGAGGGTGAGAGCCCTGTCTTAGGCCATGTAGGCTGCACCCACTCCCAGCACCACGCACTCCTTTTCGGCTGCATTGGGTGGGCCCCTGGGAAGTGGACCTACAATAATCCCATCATTGGGCTAACTCACAGCCATCCTAGTCCCTTGTAAATGTTGAAGTTACCAGCCATTTGTCAGTTTGGGGTGTAATATTGTCATAAAGGAAGGCTCCCCAATGTTAGCGGCCGTATCAAGGGCGGCCTTGGTTTAGGAAAAAGCCAATTTTTGTTGGGGTGATCAAGAGGCCAAGCTCTCTAGCAAGAGAAATGAGGGCAAAGCCAGGCATACCAGGAACCCTTCTGGAGGGCGTGGAAGTCTAGGGGTCGACCGTAGGGGGAGGCAGGGGAGCTGGCAGCTGTGTCAGTCTCCTGCGGAGTCAATTCTGGATCCTCTTCAATTTTCAGCTGATGGTAATGAACTTCAACCGTCTTCTTGATGGCAGAATCAACCTGGTTCCGAGGACGACAGTCGCGGGTGACGATCTCTGTCTCACTCAGTCTTGATGTCGTGCGCACGTCCTCTCAATGAGGGTCCGTCCGGAGGGGTCCGTGCCTTGAGCCACACGTCTGGGTGCCACTTGACCTGACCAGTGGGTCCTAGTTATTCGTGGGGGCGAGGAGGACCGAAACCTGCTATTCTTCAGAAGATATGGTACACTGCTTGAGATATGGTCTCCCTGCTATTCTTCAGAAGATATGGTACACTGCTTTGAGTCTATCTGCAGTTGCCAAGCAGGATCTTGCAGTTGCCAAGCTTCAGGGGACATTGTGCAGGTGGAGAAAGGTAGGGGGTGAGGGTAAGGGCGGGGGTCCTGGCTTCTGGCACATCTGGATTAGAACTTCTAACAGCAGGCATCACGGGTGATTCATTTTTACCTGGAAAGAAAAAAGAAGGGGATTCTCAGGGAGATTTCTCTTCCCTGGATGTAAATTGTTATTCATCGTATTTATTGTTGGGCCTGGCTTTGTGGGGGTATCTATTTTTTTCATTAATCTTTTTGGTAGCCGGTTAGCTGTGCCTTCTGTGGTATTGGACAGGCATATCAGTCCTCGGCTCCATAAGGGAACTGGGTCTGGGCCATTCCCTTTATGGGTAAGAGGGTCCTTCCCCATATCTGTGGCAAAGTTTTGTTGGTCTTGGTGGTGCCAGAGGTCACCAACATGGTCAGCAAGAGATTTGCCATGAGCTTTCAGCTTTAGAGAGATAAAAGTGAACAAGGCATGATGGAGAGTATTTCAGGGGGACTCCTTCTGAGAGGATACCGTTCCCCCTCTTTTGTTTTTAAAGCCAATTTTTCAGAGTTCTTGTAAAATCAGGGCAGAAGCGCCAACAGTCGCTCCTTCCACACTCAGAGAGTCATGAAGACCTTATTTAAGGATATATAAATCTATATTAATAATCTTTTGTCAAAGGACTTTTATAGCACCACTGACAATTAATCAGACTATATAATATATCGATTAGAAATAGCTTTTTCTACTTTTTGTGAGATTACCTCTCTTTTGTCAATTAACTGTTGAGGAAATTAGAGTCCTTTTTGTATTTATAACCCCTGTGTGAATAAGTAAAAATTATGATTTGAAAAAAAATAAATTAAAAAAAACATATTCTTACAGTATTTCTGAGTTTTAAGAAGAAAACAAAATTTCAAAATTGTTACTACATTTCCCCCTTTCCGTTTTAATCCATTAATTATGCTGTGTGTATTGAGAAATTACAAACAGAGATATTTTCAAGGAAATAAGAACTTTGTGGATCAGTGGCCAAGATGGTCAGGAGACTTCTCCTGCTCAGTTTTAGTATTTATCAGTTTTGTTGGTATCCAGAGCTTTTCTTTTCTTTCTTTCTTTCTTTTTTTTTTGGTTTTTTTTTTGAGACAGGGTTTCTTTGTATAACCTGGGCTGTCCTGGAACTCACTCTGTAGACCAGGCTGGCCTCGAACTCAGAAATCTGCGTGCCTCTGCCTCCCAAGTGCTGGGATTAAAGGCGTGTGCCACCACCACCCGGCCAGAACTTTTCATTTGCTACAGAAATTTAAACTAATACATATTCCTAATGCAAAACTTTCACTGGCTTCCATTGTGGTGTTAACACTTCCTTAAAGTATACAGAATGATTTGATTCCAGATTTTTTTTCCATAATGCAATATTTCTGGCTGCTGTTGTTCCATTCCAATTTGGCTCATTTACTTCTTGCTACAGGGCCTCAAGCTAGGCCCCCAAGTCCTTTTCCTGATGGTAAGAAATTACTTTGAATGTCTCTTTTGGACTTTCATTAATTGGTCCAATGACAACCCTTGCCACATTGCCTGCACACCCCTGAAAGCCTATGACTTCTCTCTTCTTTATATTGAGAAGAACCACTGCCCTTAGAGATGGTTTGTTTTTATATTTTGTTAGAAATGAGCACATTTCCCCATTATTAAGGCACTAGGCATTTTGAGATCTGAGATTTCAGTGGTTTTGTCACAGTCTCTCCATAAATTACCATATTTCCTGCATTTGAAGCACAGAGCATTTTGATATTAGAGACTCTAGCTATATAGCTTGACCTACATTAGCATGGTACATGTTAGAACCAATATCAGTCATATCCCTTATCCATTTGACCATGGCTGCTGCTCATGCCTTTAATGGTCTAATAAAGTTTTTACACTTGATATTCACATTTTCAAGTGCCAAGTTCTCTATCAACACCTGCGTTGTGTCAGGGTCTTGTAGGAGGAGCTAAGGTGGGAGGAATAGGAGAGGAAGAGGAGGAGTTGGGAGAAGAAGAGAAAAAAGGAAGAGGAGGAGCTAGAGAGGGCAGAGATGTAGGAGGGTGGAGAACCACACAGGTATGGAGAGCACTCATGAGGAACAACTTATAAACTTATAATTAGGTTAGCTAATTGAGATACAACTCTCTTTTTATGGGCATCTTGTTATTAATCATTATCAAACATATAAAGCCTTTGATTAATCCATAAAAATTAGAGTCTCATTCTCTTACTGGGCCCTCATGGATGGTGGAATGGTCTGGTCAATGCTCTCTCTGCCTTTCGGAGACAGTGTGGAAGATTGGCAGAGCCATCTCTCATGCTGGCATCTAGTGTGTGGGCCGATTCTAGCTGCAGTGCGCACGTGGCCTCAGGCCGAGAAATATGGCAGCTGGGCTAGGCAGAGCCGCTGTAGCTTAGATAGTTGGATTAACAAGTGGCCAATTTCAAATAATTACCACAATAGGGTCTGATACAGCTTTGTTTCTACCTGAGACTAATCTTTGTATAAAAACAAAAAACAAAAAACAAAACAGGGATGACTTCTCCAGAGCGTTGTACAACTTTGTCCCAAGCTCTTAAAGCTGCTAAGTGACATTGTTCTATAGTAGTGTCATCAAACTGAACCTGTTTTTGTATATTAGAATACTGCCCTACACCTAGCTACTAATCTTTTGCTATATTCATTCTCTTTGCTCCATTTCACTGTTCAATATTTTCTGCTTCTTCCCTCTACCATGCTAATCATTACAACTGGGGACCAGCCTCTAGTATATCTGTCACCAATCTCTTTCAGTCTTGGGGTATAATTCTATTTTGAGTAGCTCAGTTATTTAGAATTTGCTTCATATAAGTTGAGTGTATCTCATATGACATAATGGCTTCTTTGAAATGGGTAAGATGTATCATTTCTATAGAATACCCTCCTATCCTGTTATAACCTAGCTCCATACCATTACCAGGCATTTGTTGCATGACTTTTGGGAAAGCTGAGGTGGTCTCATAATCCCAGGCTTCCCCTCCTCACACTCTGGCAGCACAGTTGAATAGAGATTAACCCTTTCTCTCAAAATGGCTGGTTTCATCAGATTGTCCTCCTGCTTTTTGAGCTTTTCTCTGACCCAACCATTCTCTGACACAGTCTCTTTCCTCTTTCTTCCTGTAGGAAATTCCCATTCTCTTGCTCAGTCACTGGGTTTGACCCTTTTTGTTTTTCCTTCTCAGTGCTTCTTGCTCCCCTGTGCTTTCACCTCCACTCACAGTTTTTCCAGTCACATAGCCAACTCTATAATCCTTTCAGAAACATGGGAGTAGGCTGACCCCTTTTGTTCCCCTCCCCCTTTTTTTGTATTTTTGTGCCCCTCCATTTCCAGCCACAATTTTAACAACTCCTCAGGCAGTCTTTCAAACATTTTAAAAACCAAAGTATATGAAGATATTAAAAACATAAAATCCTTCTGGGAGCAATGCTGGGGATATCCCAGCAGCAGCAGCTGCAATAAACTTTTTGTTGGCTTCTTAAAACAAAGTACCAATATCTCTCCCCTGCCATTTCCATTATGCCATTTGAAGTCAAATTTCCCATTTTTATCTTTAATTTTTGAGCCCGAGGTTGAGGTGCCACTTATTTTTAATTGTCTTTTATTTTTAATTATCTGTTTTTGCTACTTTGTGGGTTATTCTTTTTCCTATACTTTATCTCTGCTCCTTCTTGTTTCACCCACTGTAATTAGATAGGAGAAAAAGGATAGATGAGAGAGAGAGAGAGAGAGAGAGAGAGAGAGAGAGAGAGAGAGAAAGGGAGAGAGAAAGAGAGAGAGAAATGGAGAGAGGAAGGGAGAGAGAAAGGGAGGGAGAGAGAGAGAGGCAAACACATACACACAGACACACAGAGAGAGAGAGAGAGAGAGAGAGAGAGAGAGAGAGAGAGAGACAGAGAGAGAGACAGAGACAGAGAAAGACAGAGAGAGAGACAGAGACACAGAGAGAGAGACAGAGACACAGAGAGAGAGAGACAGAGAGAGAGACAGAGATCCTTGAATCAAATTTCTTTCTGTTTTCTTTGTTGAGCATGACAATTTACAAAACCACACCCTCAACCCTCAAAGAATCATGAAACCTGCCTATCAGGGCTCTAGAATTTACATGCCCTCTGAAAAGTTCCCAGAATTCCAAGCATGACACAATAGCAGATACTATCTGAAACTGGCAAAATTATATTACCACTAGAGTAGAAGTTTAATCACAGCTGCTGTGGAGAGTCTGAAGCAATCCCATCTTGGATTAAAATAAAATATATTCTTATATTTTGTTTTTTTTTTAAGTAACCAAAATTCCCAAATTCTCACTACAAGTTTCCTTGTAGAGTGTAGACCAGGCATGGGCAAATAGTGTACATGGTGGAAAGCTCACTGTCTATCAAGGTAAGGAGAGTATTCTTGCCTGGTTGTGGATGACCTGGCATTGGTTGTTAGCAGTCAAGTAGGATGAGGAGAGTGTCTATGCAGAGGAAGTGTTGGTGTGTGTTTTAGAGACGGGCAAGGTAAGGATGCTGTCTGCTTATCTCTGTATGGCCACTCAATACATTTCAGGGTGATAGGACTTCTGCTCATCAAGGTGACCTTGGTGGAGAGCTAAAGTCCTAGAGAGGCTGAATGGAATCTCTTCAGAGATCAGCACCAGGAGTCAGAGCACAAGCAAGTTAAAGGAGGTTTTCCACAGCCAGGACGCCAAAACTTGAGCAAGGTGTCTGGTCCTGTGTAAGAAATTCCAGCATAAGGAAGGGAGGAAGGAAGGAAGGAAGGAAGGAAGGAAGGAAGGAAGGAAGGAAGGCTTCACCTGAGGCTTGGAGCTCATCTAGAAGGGACAGGCCTCTTAGTGAAGGGTGGGTGCTGTTGTGGGCAGGAGATGGGTAACATCTAAGAGATTACCACTTGGGAGTTTGAGATAGAGATAATGATCATATATATTAGCTTTTACTCATAGATGTGGTTAGAAATGCTGAAATTTGGGAAATAAAATGAAACCTGTGGGATTATATTAAAATGAGGGTAATAGTGTGAACCTATGGTTTTCAGTATGTTTGGATAGAAAAACAAGAGAAAACCAGTAAACAACTAAGTGTGTGTTTCTGTGCATTTTTCTCATGCATGCACGTGCTGTTTGCTCATTATGTGTAGGAACATTGGAATAACTGGAAGAGATTCAAAGAAGGGAACTATTTGGAAAAACTAAAGGTTGAGCATGTGGCTATGAGCTGGAAGATGTTTGTGGGACTCAAATCATCTCATCCTCTCCAACTAATGTAAGTGTCCCCTCTTGTACTCTGATCCATTTAATTCTCCCAACGATTCTCAACAGAGCACTGATCACTTAGAGCTTGTGCTGAGGAGTGCAGGGATTAAGGGAAGAGAGGCACAAGGGAGGACAGTGTCCTCCCACAGCTACTAACCAGAGCTGTTTCAGGAGCTCTTGATGTGGCCAGTAGTAAAGTGAGTGGGAAGTCCCCACGCAGCTAGTCATGAACCTGTGGCCGGAGACAGAGTGCTCAGAGAAGCAGCTTCAGAAGAAACAGGATGTTAGCTTTGCCTTCCCTACACTGTAGGCAGCTGAGTTAAAAGTAGGAGCCCACACAATGGAGAGGGCCCATAGTCCTCTAGAGTGTGGTATCACAATTTGCCTGTTCAGTCAAAATCAATTTGTGCCTTAAGTGTTTGCTCATGTGTCTGGTTTGCCTGAAACCACATCGGCATATAGAAGTGCACAAATGTATGTTTGCTGCGAGTGTCTCAGGACAGAGTTCTCTAATAGCATGGTTCCTCTTTTCCCTTCTTCCTATTTCTTTCCTTCCCCTTTTGAGTTCCCACTTTTTAGTACTTACATATCTTCCTGAATGGGTTTGAAGACTACAATTCTTTGTTTCTTGTATTAAGAGTTTGCATCTCCCCTGTGTGACCTGAGTGATTCCGTGCTGTGGTTTCTTGTTCTCATGTGGTTTATCCTAGTGAGTCATGGCTCTTCTTTCATTCATGTGTGACATAACAACTTATCACTATGATTGGTTCTCACAAACTACAGAGCATTAGAGAGGGAATGAGGTGCGCTTTCTGTGGGAGGCAGGTCTTTTCTTGATATGGCTTCAGAAATCACTTATGCAGAACTGAGGATCACAAATGAATCCAACTCTTCGGGCCCCTTCTCAAGATGTCCTGCAGGTAAAAAAAACAAGCCAAACCAAAACACCCTTTCTGTATTTAATGTATACAGGAGGATGGTCATTCGAAAAGTTGGGTGGTATTTGTGACCGATTCTTTGAGTGTTCCCATCTGGTATTTTACTGAATTCTCATATACTTAAACTGTTTTTAGATTGACTTGAAGAGCTGTAGAGTTGTATAGTGTGAAGGAAAAGCATTCTCAGCATGGCTTTTGCTTTTGCCATTTGAAGAAACTAAACCTTGAATCTTGCTACATTTCCTGCTCTATATAAATGATCATAAATACATTTTTTTCTGAAAATGAAATAATATTATTTAATAGTAATTTCTTCCCTCTGTGCTTGACAGTATTTTGTGACTTCATGAAGACTGTTTCTGTGTTGAGATTTTATCTTGAAGGAACTTTTTTCCATTTATCCTATAGATCAGAGCAGAGCCTCTCACTTGATAGGCAGGTGCTGTGCCAGTAAATTGTACCTTAGTCCAGGAAGTTTCTAGCCATGTGATGGTGGCTAGCAGATTGACCTTATGCTAATGTGGTGGACCATAATTAGAAATATTTATCTGTTATTATATATGTATCTTTAATGTTTTGGCAGCCTGTAAGTTATTTAACTATACAGTGCTGAATCCACAGTAAAGAACACCAAGAAAGCACAGGAAAATATATTAACAATACTGATGTAAAGAAAAGTCATAGGCCAGGTGGCAGTATTTATGTTGTATCGTCATGTGGGAAAACATTATATGTACATACTTTCAAGATTTACTGCAAGGGCCAGGTTTGGTCTAATTCTAGCACTGGGGAAGCAGAGACAGGGGGATCAGGCAGAGACAGGATCACTGAGGATTTGAGCCCAGTCTGGTCTACATAATGAGTTGCAGACCATCCAGGACTACTACACAGTGAGATCCTAGCTCATTCCACTTCCCTTCACAAAAAACCCCAAACAAACAAACAAACAAACAAACAAACAAAAAATCCTCCATGAATGGATATGAACCATATACATATACATATACATATATATATATATATATATATATATATATATATATATATACACAAAGTATTTTTCAGATCTCAAAATATTAGTGCCAGTTATTCTAACAGTGTAAGTTTGTGCTTTTATTTTTTTGTTACTTAAAATGTTTATTCTATTAGTAAATTATGTGTCCTAGAAAAAAAAAGGGTGAAGATGAGAGTGGAAAAGAAGAAACAAGGATGGAACATACTTTTCATGAAATGAATGTGCTTCTCCTTCCAGCTCCCAGAGAGAAACGTATCTGTCATCTAAGTAAGCCTGTTTCCCCCTCGCTGCCTTTTACATGCCTGCTGGTACTTCTCCTGCTGCTGGCAATCACATTCTTAGTTGCTTTTATCAGTAAGTATTCCAGATGAATCAGTAGGGTATGACTGCCTTAGATGAAGAAAGGTTCCACTGTAGCAGTTGGCATTTAGTGGAAATATGAAGTAACATTCTTTGGGGAAAATAATTAGAAGGATTCCACTGTGACTTTACCTTTGTCATTGAATTTAACTATTGTCTTGGGGAAAAATGGAATCTATTCTCAGTAGGGAAACTGAATCACATGTATGAGTGTCTGTGTGGGACTGTGGAGTGAACTCTGTGGACTGTTGTCTTTATTAGACTGAGAGGTCAAATCTACGTTTTCTCATTGGCATCAAGATATCAAGCTTTATGTGTATAGGGCTTCTTCATCTAGTGTGAGCTTGTGGACAAGAAGGAGTTAGGAAGAAATTATCGAAGAGGAGTTCTTCAGCTAATTCCTAGCTACTTCTGTCCTGGCCAGTATTATGAGAAATCTAAAAGCAACCTGAGCAAATGGATGGATTTCTCTTCATCAAACATTTGAGCATTTATGAAAAACTTAAAAATACACAAAAAGCAGTATATTTAGGATGTTCTACTCATTCATTTGCTCACTCAGAATTAATTAATAGTATTAATATAGTAATAGCATCCATTAATGTATATCATACGATGTGTTAGACAGACCAAGTCCAGGAAGAACACAGACTGTGTTCTCAAGAAATTTAGAGGAAGTCAATGAATCACTGCCAGCCAGGTACAATGGCACACTCTTGTTATCCCAGCTACTCCGAGTGTTAGATAGGACAGCAAGTATGGAGCTAGCATGGGTTATGTAAAAGAATCATAGAAAAAAGTGAAGTAATGTCTACAACGTTGTCTGAGAAGTGTTGCGCTGAGATAGTTTTCCTAGAAGAGATGACACCTAGAACTGTGAGTACCAAGAATGTCACAGAGGGGTGAATGGCTGAAGCACACAGTGCTAAGTGAGGAAACAGTGACATTTCCCTAGGTAGACACAAGCAGGATGCAGAGCACATGTTGTCCACCCTTAGATAAAAAAGTTCTTTCTCCTAAAGAGTGTTTTTAAATCAAGTATTGTTTTTCCTTAATATATCAGTATAAATGTAGTGAATTAATGCACGTACTTATTTGTCTTATGCTTCCATGGTTTGGCAATTTCGACTGATCTTCACTGAGCAGCTCCTTTGGCCCTAGCTGAACTTAGTCATGTATGTGTGATCAGTTACCAGTCCCAGCAACTCAGCCTCTGAGGAAGAAGAGGCCAGCTGGAATGGCTAACAGTGTGGCTCAACTTTATTTGAGTCCTTAGGAGGGCTTGGGTTTGTTTACATGGTAGGTTGGAGATTTCTAAGATTGAGGGTGACCATGAGTCAGGTGCTCAAAAAATTGAACCAGAGAGCTGATTAGAGCTGATTTTGCACATTCTCTTGGTCAGCTCACACATGAGACTTCACTTTTTTTTTTTTAAATTTGAACTGGAAATGTTGCAAAACCACATTGCAATGGTGTGTGAATACAGAAGTTAAAAACTGTGGTAATTTTTTGCAAACCACCAGTGCCATGGAGAACCATTGTAGTGTTTCAAATAAAGAATTCGTGTAGCCATATTTATGTTATAGATTGTGTTTTTTCTGGGAATCTGAAAATAGAGTTATTAGGACAAAGAAATAAGCAAGAGGGCTAATCTGTAACCTGATAATGAGATAAGTGTCTGGAGAACATGAGAGGAGGCAGCTTTGAGATGTAAAGAGAATAGGACCCAGGGAATAAATGCCTGATGAGGATGGAGATCCAGGGAATAAGGGCTCCAAGAACATGTGACTTCAACATTCACATAGTGAAAAGTCACCAACTATGGAGTTGATCAAAGAGATAGAGAATATATGATAAGTTATATGTTTAAGTTGGTAGATGTTGACTTTAGTTTTAGACATATTGAGTTGAGTTTTAGGCATATTTGTGTTTAGTGAGCAAAAAATACCATGTAAATAGGCAACAGACAAGACCATAGCAATATATGGCATCACTCAAGAAGAATTTTGTATTAGGAGAGAGCATAATGACAGGATTGTAGAAAGTGTTAAATTCTGAAGGGGTCAATGGAGGGAGAGGAGATTATAGAAGGCAAGAAGTGATGGCCAAAAGGTGAGGCAAAACCTGACAGAGCAATGGTTCAAAGGCTGAGGAGAAAGAGAACTGAAGTCCAATACCAAGAAGGGCAATGAGGGCCCTGGGATATTACTGAATACCCATTTCAGAACTGGTGTTGGTGAAACAGAGGAAGAAAAAGTGATGGAATAAGGAGACAAAGACAAGAAAGTGAAGAAATTCAGATGTAGAGGGAGAGGTCATTCAGTTTGATTCTGAGTGAGAGACAGTGTGGTACATGAAGGAGCAACTCAGTCGAAAAGATGCGAGTTTGAGGAAGAAAGCGTGCCCTGTAAATACTTGTTAGTTTTTTTCTTACTTCCCATTCTAAAATAACCTATAACTACTCAGAATTAGTAAACCCCCTTTCCTCCCAACAAGAAGGTAGTTCACATTCTTAACTATGAATGTCTGTCTCTGCTTCATCTCCTTGAAGAATTAGCATTTTCATCTTATATTCAGCATTGAAGGGTATGGCTCACTCCCTTTCGAGCCATGATAATGGACCCTTCCTGCATTTTAAGTCACTCATGTATGTTTCTTGAGTTCTGAATGTATCTGTGGTTTCAAATGAGAAGACCGAGGAGTCCATTGACTACAGGGTGATGGGAATCATAGGATCTGCCTACTTAGAAATGTGGATGTTGTAGATGTTTGTATCAGTAAATAAAAAAAATTAGAAAGACTTCTATCATGAAAATGAGTGGTTTTGGTTCTGTTTTCTTCCAGTTTATTTTCAGAAGTACTTTCAGCTTCTTGAAGTAAAAAAAGATATAAAAGATATAACTCACAAGGAATTAAACTGTATAAAATATGTTTCAGTCATGGAAGGTAAGAATTAATGTACCTAAGTGTTTGGTTGCTGCTGTAGAGTGTAATAGTTTCACATAAATCTATTTTCTCTCTGTCTCTCTTTTTTACTTATTCTCTCATAAATTACATCTCAATCACCATTTCCCCTTTAACCACTCCTCCCAGTCACTGCCTCCCACCTCCCCTCTCCCCAGATCCACACCTCCTCTGTTTCCCTCCAAAAAGGGGAGGCCTTCCAGGGATATCAATAGAACCTGGCATAATGGGTTACAGTAAGACTAGGTACCAGACCACATATCAAGGCTGAACAAAGTAATCCAGGAGGAGGAAAATGGTCCCAAGAGCAGGCAAAGTGTCAGAGACAAACTATCTCTACTGTAATGAGTTCCACAAGAAAACCAAGATAGACAAACATAACATACATGCAGAGGACCTAGTGCAGGTCTGTGTGGGTTCTGTGATTGTCAATTCGGTCTCTGTGAGCCTGTATGAACCTTGCTTAGTTTATTCTATGGGTCATGTTCTCCTGGTGTTCTTGACCCCTCTGGATCCTACAATCCTTCTTCCCCCTTTCCTTCCACATTCCCCAAGCTCTGTCTAATGTTTGGCTGTGTGTCTTTGCATCTGTTTTTATCAGTTGCTGGATGAAGGCTTTCTGATAACAGTTGGGCTAGGCAAGTATCTATGAGTTTAGCAGAAAATCATTGGGAATGATGTCACTGACATTTTTTCTTTTTTTTTTCCTTTTTTATTGGATATTTTATTTACATTTCAGATGTTATCCCCTTATCCCATTTTTTCCCCCATGCCCAGGAAGCCCCATCCCATCCCCCCTCCTCCTGCTTCTATGAGGATGTGGTCCCACCTACCTCCCCACTCCCACCTCCTCACTCTCGAATTCCCCCACACTCGGTGTCCAGCCTTCATGGGACCAAGGATCTCCTCTCCCACCTATGCCCAACAAGGTCATCCTCCCCTACATATACAGCTGGAACCATGGGTCCCTCCCTATGTGCTCCCAGGATAGTGGTTTAGACACTGGGAGCTCTGGTTGGTTGGTATTGTTGCTCTCCTCATGGGGACACAAACCCTTTCAGCTTCTTCAGTCTTCTCTCTCATTCCTCCATTGGGAACCCCTTGATCAGTTCAATGGTTAGCTGTGAGCATCTGCCTCTGAGTATGTCAGGCTCTGGAAGACCTCTAAAGAAACAGCTATAGCAGGCTCCTGTCAGCATGCACTTCCTGACATCCACATCAGCGTCTACCTTTGGTGACTGCACATGGAGTGGATACCCAGGTGGAATGGTCTCCAGGTGGTCCCTCCTTCAGTTTCTGTCCTACACTTTGTCTCCATATTTGCTCCCTTGAGTATTTTGTTGCTCCTTCTAAGAAGGACCAAAGCATCCCCACTTGGTCTTCCTTCTTCATGAGCTTCATGTCGTCTGTGAGTTGAAGCTTGGTTATTTCAAGCTTCTGGGCTAATATCCAATTATCAGTGAATGCATACCATGTGTTCTTTTGTGATTGGGTTATCTCACTCTGGGTGATATTTTCTAGTTCCATCCATTTACCTAAGAATTTCATGAATCCATTGATTTTAATAGCTGAGTAATACTCCATTGTGTAAATATACCACATTTTTTGTATCCATTCCTCTGCTGAAGGACATCTGGGTTCTTTCAGCTTCTAGCTATTATAAATAAGGCTGCTATGATCATAGTGGAGCATATGTCCTTGTTATATGTTGGAGCATCTTTTGGGTATATGCCCAGGAGTGGTATAGCTGGGTCCTCAGGTAATGCTATGTCTAATTTTCTGAGGAACTGCCAGACTGATTTCCAGAGTGGTTGTACCATCTTGAAATCCCACCAACAATGGAGGAGTGTTCCTCTTTCTCCACATCCTTGCCAGCATCTACTATCACCTGAGTTTTTGATCTTAGCCATTCATTGACTTTTTTTTTTCCAGTTGTGTTTTCTTCTATCCTATGTGTCTGGGCTATTCTGTCTTTAGTTCCTGGCCATCAAGGCAGTGTTGGACATGGGCTCCCTCTTGTGGTTTGGGTCTCAAGTTGGACCAGCCATTGATTGGCTACTCCCATAAGTTCTATGCCTCCTCAGCACATCTTGCAGGCAGGACAAATTGTAGGTCAAAGGTTTTGTGGCTGGGTTGGAGTCTCAGTCCCACCTCTGGGACCTTTGCATGGTTACAGAAGGTAGCCAGTTCAGTAATCACTCATTACTAGAAGTCTTCGATAGGGTCATCCTTGTATATTATAGGGAGTTTCCATTTCACTAAGTTTCCACATTGCTGTCCCAAATCTCACAGTTCCAGTCATTTCTTCCTGTATTCACTCTTGAAACTACCCACCCCCAACTTGATCCTCTCTCCACCTGGCACCTAGTTCACCCACAAGATATATTTCCCCTTCCCAAGGAGATTCATGTCCCCCTCACCCTTGATATTTAGTCTTTCTTGGTTTGTGTATTGTAGTAAGGTTATTTTTTAATTAACAGCTAATACCCACTTATAAGTGAGTTACTATGTTTGTCTTTCTGGATCTGAGTCACCTTACACAGAATGATTTTTTTTCCTAGTTCCATCCATTTGCCTGCAAATTTCATGATGTCATTTAAAAAATAGCCTAAAAAATAGTACCATGTTTTAAAAATTCCATTCTTTACTGAGGGACACCTAGTTTTTTTCCAGTTTCTAGCTATTATGAGTAAAGTTGTTCTGGACGTAGTTCAACAAGTGTCCTTCTGGTGGGATGGAACCTTTTGGATATATGCCCGAGACTGGTTCATCTGGGTCTTGAGATACATTGATTTCCCATTTCCTGAGGAACAGCCATATTGATTTCAATAGTAGTTGTACACGTTTGCACTCCCACCAGCAGTGAAGTGTTCTCCTTGCTCTGTATCCTCAGCAGCATGAGCTGTCACTTGAGTGTTTGATCTTAGGGACTCTAATGTGTGTAAGATGGATAAGATGGATTCTTTATGTACTTTTAACTTGCATTTTCCTGATGGCTAAGGATAATAAACACTTCTCTAAGGGGTTCTCAACTATTTGATATTCCTCTATTGAGAATTCTGTTTAGATCTGGATTTTTTGGTTTGTTGATGTCCAGTTTCTCGAGTTCTTTATATTTTTCAGATATATTAGCTCTTTGTTGCATGTGGAGTTGGTGAAAATCCTTTCCTATTCTGTAGGCTACCATTTTGTCTTATTGACAGTGTTCTTTATCTTAAAGAAGAAACTTTTAAGTTTCATGAAGTCCTGTTTATTAATTGTTGATCTAAGTGCCTGTATCATTAGTGTTCTATTTAGGAAGTTGTCTCCTGAGCCAATGTGTTCAAGGCTATTCCCTACTTCTTCTTCTGTAAGGTTCACTATGCCTGGTTTAATGTTAAGGTCTTTAATTCACTTGAACTTGAGTTTTGTCTCGGGTTATAGATATGGATCTATTTTCATTCTTCTACATGCAGACATCCAGTTAGACCAGCACCATTTGTTAAAGATGCTTTCTTTTTGCTGTTGTATATTTCTGGCTTCTTTGTCAAAAATCAAGTGTCCATAAGTATGTGTATTTACTGCTGCATCTTCCATTTAATTCCTTTGGTCAATTTGTCTGCTTTTATGCCAATACTATGAGGATTTTATGACTATAGCTCTGTCATATACTTTGAAATCAGAGATGGCGATACCTATAGAAATTCTACCCCTCCCCAGGGACATACATATAACGTTTATTTGCGCAAGGGGTTTGGCTTACACCTTGGCGGTGGCAAAGAACTCTCAGACTTCCAGCTTGTCCTTCTTGAACAGGGTGGCTGCAGTGCCCATGAAGACACAGGCCATAGCTGCAGTCCTATAGCTGTGAGTGCGAGCTCCCAGTGTCAGGCCTCCTGAACAGCCTCTGATGAAGCAGTCCAGGGGAGCTTAAGGGCAGTACTCCAGAAATCCTTATATTGTTCAGAATTCTTTGCGCTATCCTGGATTTTATGTTTTTCATATGATGTTGAGAATTATTCTTTCAAGGTATATAAAGAATTGAACTGGATTATTGATGGGGATTGCATTGAATCTGTAGATAGCTTTTGGTAAAATGGCCATTTTTACTATGTTAATCCTACAGATCCTGGTTTTCATGAAATTGTTTTGAGTTTCTCTATTTAACTTGATGTTGGCTATATGCTTCTTGCAAATTGCCTTTATTATGTTTAGGTATGTCTTTTATATCCCTAATCCCTCTAGGACTTTTATTATGAAATGCTGTTGGATTTTGTCAAAGGTCTTTTCTTCATCTAATGAGATGATCTCTTTCTTTCTCTTTCAGTTTGTTTGTTTGGTGGATTACATTTATTGACTTTTACATATGGAACCATCCCTGCATCCCTGGGATGAAGCCTACTTGATCACGGTGGATGATCTTCTTGATGTATTCTTGGATTCAGTTTGCAAGCATTTTATTGAATAATTTTATATGTGTGTTCATGAGGGAAATTGGTCTGTAATTCTTGTTGTTTGTTAAATCTTTGATTTGGGTGTCAGGGTGATTGTGGCCTCATAAAATGCATTTGGCAATGTTCTTTCTGTTTCTATTTTGTGATCTAATTTGAGGAATATTGGTGTTAACTCTCTTTAGAAAGTCTGGTGGAATTCTGTGCTAAGACCTTGGGCTTTTTTCTGCTAGGAGAATTTTAATGACTGCTTTTACTTCCTTATAGGCTATAGGTCTATTGAAATTGTTTATCTGCTCTTGATTTAACTTTAGTAAGTGGTATCTATTGAGAAAATGATCACTTTTTTTTTTTTAGATTTTCCAATTTTGTGGAATAAAGTTTTGTAAAGTATGATCTAATGATTCTTTGGATATCCTCAGTGTCTGATATTATGTCTTCCTTTTTATTTCTAATTTTGTTAATTTGGATATTTTCTCTCCATCTTTTATTTAGTTTGGATAGGATTTATCTATCTTGTTAAATGTCTCAAAGAACCAGCTCTTCGTTTCATTGATTCTTGGTATTGTTGTCTTTGTTTATGTTTTGTTGATTTCAGTTCTCAGTTTATTTAATGCCATCTCCTTTTCTTGGGTGTATTTGTTTCTTTTTGTTCTAGGGGGCAGGGATGATGGAGGATTGTGTTTGTGGGAACTGAGGGAGTGAGAGATTCCACAGGCAGGTTCCCTACCTATTCTTCAGGCTAGCGAGTCTGAAGTTGAGTAGGGGATGTCTGCCTATGTTGTCTGATAGTTCTTGTAGATTCCTGGGTTGCTTGTACTAAGAAGTGGAGTTCACATGTACATTTATATTAGACCAGAAAATCTGACATGTACATCTCCTTTAGTTTACACAAGTCTTGTTTGTACAAATCATTCTAGTGGCCCTATATTTCTCTAGGCTTTGATTATTTCTGAGCCATCTCTGAACACATATATATTTATGCATATATGAATATATATACATATGTATATATGTATATATACATAATCTTGAAGAAAATGATGAAATCCTATGTCATGAATAAAAATTATTTAAAGCTTTAATAGACTCCTTGAAAACATTTTTAAATTAATAGAAGATTTTACATGAGGATATAAAGACATTGTTTTAACCCCACATCTACACACACTGTCCCCTGTATGAGCATCTTATAAAGGCATCCATGGTTGTTACAATTAGTGAGTGAATACTGACTTCAACACTGATTGACAATCATGATGACTAGACTTTCATCTGGGATACTACATTGAACTTAGCTGCCACATCTCTTTAGTCTTCTCTTGGTTGGGATATGTTTTCAGAAGATCCATGTTTTTACATGATTCTGATAAGTAGGGTGACTGATCTAGTATGTTATAGGATATTCCTGTATTAAAATTTGAGTAATCATTTTTGAGGAGGATGGCAGGTATGAAATGCTAGTCTTATCACATTGTACACAGGGTCTAAACTATAAAAATTATACAGACTGTTGATATTGCCTGATGGTCTACTTAAAGCAGGCCATTTAAAGTGTACCTTTTTTCATCATCTTAATTTTTGATTTCTTTTTGTAAAATGTATTCATCTCTCATACAATACTTGCCAACTATAACATGCCGTCTCTCCACTCCTCTTAGTCCCAGCACTTCTCCTATTTACCAGATCCATTACTCTCCCATTTCCCTTCAGGAAAAGTAGGCTTCCTCTGCTCATGGGACCTCTTTTCTCCCAATGGGTTGTCTCAACCAGCCTTGATATGAGGGTTTATGTCCATTTTCATTGCATCTTGCTATGCAGTGTTCATTTGATAAAAGCATATCATTTAAAGGCTAACCACTGGTACTGGATAACCAATTAGGTTGATCATCCATAGAGAAGATTATTTCTCTGTCTTTTGGTGGTTATTAATTGCCTATAGCTTTTATAACAGTAAAAATAGATCATGAATTCCTGAAGTATTATATTTAATATTTATCTCTAGAATATTTGTAATAATTTTGTGAAGTATTTTCATCATCACTAATTTAAAAGTCTCCTGTTAGAATATTGCTGCCACGATTGTTGACCTGTATCATTTAAATACAATATTATATATATAAAATGAAAATTTCTGGTTCTTGGTATGATGAATTCTTTTCTTTGGATATCTATATTGTTGTGTGTTATCTCCTGAGAGTCTTGGTGTTCTTTTTTTTTTTTTTTTTTTTATTGGATGATTTATTTACATTTCCTATGATGTCCCCTTACCCCATCCACCACCACCCCCTCGGAACCCCCAATCCCCTCGCCCCTCCTCCTTCTTCTCTGTGGATGTAACCTCTATCTACCCCCCCCACTCCCACCTCCCCACCCTCAAAATTCCCACCCCCTGGGGCATCCAGCCTTCATGAGGTCAAGGTTCTCTTCTTCCACCTATGCCCAGCAGGGCCCTCCACTTTTACATATTCAGCTGAAGCCCTGGATCCCCCCCCTAAGTGCTCCCAGGCTGGTGGTTTAGACCCTGGGAGCTGTGGTTGGTTGGTATTGTTGCTCTCCTCATGGTGCCTTAAATCCTTTCAGCTCCTTCAGTCTTCACTCTAACTCCTCTATTGAGAACCCCATGATCAGTTCAATGGCTAGTTGTGAGCATCTGCCTCTGAGTATGTCTGACTCTTGAAGGCCTCTGAGGAGATATCCATATCAGGCTCTTATCAGCATGCACTTCCTGTCTTCCACATCAGCATCTACCTTTGGTGATTGCACATGGGATAGATACTCAGGTGGAGTGGTCTTCAGATGGCCCCTCCTTCAGTTTCTGTCCCTCACTTTGTCTCCATATTTGCTC
>NW_021621449.1:3289059-3299276 GCF_004785775.1 Grammomys surdaster
GAGTTTTTTGCATTTTGCATTTTCTTTGACAACTGTGTCAATATTTTTGGTGTTCTTTACACTCTGTTTTTCTGGCTTTTTCTGTTACCACTCCAGTAGAACAAAGGGCCCTGACATTAGTGATAATGAGGTGGACTTGGGTTTCTTAGCACCTGAGGGGAGAGGGGCTCTTGCTGTATCTGGGAGAAGCTGGGAGTCCCAGCTTGCTGTTTGCACACAAATAACTTTCTTTTTTTTTAATTTATTTTTACTTTTTAAAAATAATCGTAATTTTTACTTATTCACAGAGGGGTTATAAATGCAAAAAGGCAGGATGTGGGGAAGGGGATGACACCGGAGCGTGGATGTTCAGCGGGAGTACAGATATCTTTCATAACAGGGTATTGGCTAGGTGAAGGTTCAGGGGACAGGTCACTGTGACTCTGCCTATGATTCACTTGTCCTTATCTAAGTTGGTATTATCCGCCACGACTACCTATTTACAAGGTCTATGACTACTCAGGCTAGTAAATTTCTACAATAGCTGTCTGTTTACAATAGCTTATAGCCACCTGTTTCAATGTTTTTCCACAGAGACCCAAGACTTGGTGTTATTATATATGTATGACAGGTCTATTGCTGCTTTTAGGCCTATGGCTGATTTTAGGCCTTCAGTGTATAAGCAGGGCTGCCCCTGACATCTCCTCCCTTCTCTAAGTATAGAAGGGCTGTGGCAATTCTAAACTTGCGAAGGCGGGGATAGAGGCCTGACCTCCAGCAATTGAAGGGGACTTTGTAATGGCTCCAGTCCCCCTGTCGTTGTCCAGTGAGGCATGAGGGCCATACCCATCCCAATGTCTTTTTCCTGGAGAGGGGTTACTTTTGACATCAACCTCTATGCAGTCAGCTTGTCCCTCAGGGAACCCACAGAGATATTTTTAACTTTTATTTATATTCCCTTGCAGTGCTCAGCCTTGCAGCCTAAGCAAGAATTCAGATAGCCAGTCAGAGGGGATTCTGGGTCTCTGCTTGGTCTAGGGGTGGAAGTCCCCTCTTTTAGGTTGTGTGGAGATGGGTTTTGGGAACACCCTGGATAGAGTAACAACCTCATCTTGAGTCTTGTGGTCCCCCATAGCTAACTTATGATAATGTATCTGAATAGGTTTCACTACCAAATTATTTATCTGTTGTTTCACAAAGTTATTCAGCCTATTTATGGCCCAGGGACCAAAATAAATAAGGAAAAATAACCCAGTTAATGGTCCCAAGATGAGAGGAGGTAGGGTTGACAACCCTGGAGAGGCTGAAAACCAATTCTTGTACCAGCACTCATCTTTCTTTTTCTCTTTCTGACTTTTCTCAGGGCCTTCTCTGACCTTTTTCATGCTCTCTTTAATCATCCCTGTCTTGTCTATGTAAAGGCAACATTCTTCTTTAAGGGCTGTACACAGTCAAGAGCTGTACACAGTCTCTTCTATTGTAAAAGAATAAATCAAGTCCAATACAGTCCTTTGAAATTTTTGGAGGTCTCTTCAGACAGTGAAATGAGGAATTTCTTCAGATTAGTGATGTCACTCTCTAGTTGTTTGATGTTATTGTCAATGGCCTGTTGAAGGTCTGAGTAGTATAAGTTCGGAGGCCAGCATCTGGATTAGACCTTCTAACAGCAGACATCACGGGTGATTCGTTTTTACCTGGAAAGGAAAAAGAAGGGAATTCTTAGGGAGATTTCTCTTCCCTGGAGGTCAATTGTTATTCATCTTATTTATGGTTGGCCCTGGCTTTGTGGGGGTATCTATTTATTTCATTAATCTTTTTGGTAGCCATTTAGCTGTGTGTTCTGTGGTATCAAACAGGCATATCAATCCTCGGCCCCATAAGAGAACTGGGTCTGGGCCATTACCTTTAAGGGAAGAGGGTCCTTCCACATAGCTGTGGCACCATTTTTATCGGTCTCAGTGATGCCAGAGGCAGTCAGCAGCAGATTTGCCATGAGCTTTCAGTTTTAGAGAGTTAAAAGTGAATAAGGCATGATGGAGAGTATTTCGGGGGATTCCTTCTGGGGGGTACCAGTCCCACTCTTTTGTTTTTAAAGCCAATTTTTCAGAGTTCTTGTAAAATCAGGGTCGAAGAACCAGCAGCTGCTCCTTCCACACTCAGAGAGTCATGAAGACACTATTTAAAGAAATATAAATCTATATTAATAATCTCTTTTATCAAAGGACTGTTATAGAACAGCCAACAACTAATCAGACTATATATCAATTAATAATAGCTTCTTCTATCTTTTGTGAGATTACTCCTCTTTTGTCAATTAAGTGTTGAGGGAAATTAGTACTTACATCTTTCTTGAGAATATTAAACAGACTTAAATTCTTTTGTGGAGAACTTAAAATGTGATCTTAGCCAATTAGCATCTCCTAGAAACTTTTGCAAATAATTTGAAATAAATAAACTACCTGTTTTTGTTTTTTTCAGACCCATTATCTGTTTTTTTTAAATTGGATATTTTATGTATTTACCTTTCAATGTTATCTCCTCTCCCATTCTCCCCCAGAACCCCTCATCCCATACCCCGTCCTATTTTTATGAGGTTGTGCTCCAAACATACTCCCAGTCCCATCTCCCTGCTCACAAATTCCCCAACACTAGGGAATCCAAACTCTCGGGGACCATGGCCCTCTACTTCCACTGGTGTCTGACAATGCCACCCTCAATTACCTATACAGGTGAAGACGTGAGTCCCTCCCTTTGTCCTCTCAGGCTGGAGGTTTAGACCTTGGAAGCTCTAGTTGAATCTTTTGATGATCCTTCTAAAAAGGACCAAAGCACCCACACTTTGGTCTTCCTTCTTCTTCTTGAGTTTCATGTGGTACATGCATTGTGTCTTAGGTATTGTGAACTTTTGGGCTAATATTCACTTATCAGTGAGTGCATACCATATTCTTTTGAGATTGGGTCATCTCACTCAGGGTGGTATTTTCTAGCTCCATCCATTTGCCTAAGAATTTATGACCTCATTGTTTTTAATAGCTGAGTAGTACTCCACTGTGTAAATATACCATACACAAATAACTTTAAAATGACTTTATTACAGTGCACTTACATTTCCTTTTTCCCCCAAAGACAAAGTCTGGAGCTGTTGCCCAAAGGATTGGAAGCCGTTTGGTTCCCACTGCTACTTTACTTCAACTGACTTGGTGGCATCTTGGAATGAGAGTGAGGAGAACTGCTCCCACATGGGTGCTCATCTGGTGGTGATCCACAGTCAGAAAGAGCAGGTACATCCTGGGAGAGAGCAGGATCTGGGTCCAGCAGGTTGTCTGCCAGTTTCTACTAAAAGGGTGTTTTTGTTGACATGGGTGTTGGTGTTGTGGCAGAAGGCTTTCCAGTAGATAGGCAGGAATGGTTGCTTCAACCTTTGCCTTCTACACCTTGGTCCTGCTTAACTGGAACTAAACAACTTCCAAACAGCCATGGCATCAGACATGCAACGCAGGAGGCTGGAGAGAAGGACAAAATGCTTCTGCATGAAGGACCAGTTTGTGGTTTCAGCACTCTAATGTTTCCTGTAAAATCAACTGCCTAACTAAGAAGGGTGAAAGGAAACAGGACCCAGTCTGGAGGATCAGAATCTGCCATGAGAAATGAAATAGCTGAGGTTTGAATGGAGCATGATTAGATGTGCAAAATTCTCTCACATACAACTGTCAAAAATGATGTTGGTGAAGAAAAGAGTGGCGTAAGTCTGAGATGAGGACTCATTATGATCATGGTCAGAGACTGTTTCCAGTGTCATTAAACATGAGTGATGACTTCAACAGTGTCCTGATCATCCAGAGAAGATGTGCAGTCCTGAGGTGTGGGGCGAGAAAATGTGCACTCCTGTGGGGAGTCTCCTAATCCTCAATCCTTTGTTTTTCCATCTCTGTGTGACCAGAAAAAAAATAGTCAAAATATCACAATATGCCTTTAAAATATAAAATTATTATATATTGAAAATATTTAAGGGCCAATAGAGATGAAGTATGATTTGATTATTGTGTATTTGCATATGTGCATCATGCTGAACCCTATAATTTTGTATCATTAAAGTAATTTTTAAACGATCTTGGAAAAAATTCTATAACAGAAAAAGTAGTGCTCAGTCCAGCTATATCTTTCTTTCCTCTTAGAATTTCATCACTGGGATCCTGAGCACTGCTTCTGGCTATTTTATAGGACTTTTGGATGCTGGTAATAGACAATGGCGATGGATTGATCAGACACCATACAATGAGAGTGCCACGTGAGTCTAGAGTTACACAGAGGAGTCCTGGGTCCTGTAGCATGAGGAGAATTTATGGTGTTCCAGCTGTTGGTTATGAAGCTAAAATAGCTCCATTCTGATGTAACTGCTGGGATGGAGTAACTTTTACTTTCCCATGAGCTCATCACAGGAGTCCTATGAGATATTCCAGGTAGAGATGATGGAATTAAGTTTGAAGAATGTAGAATGTTAAGTACCCAACCAAGGTCTTTATATATAGATGCATTTTATTATGGTTTCAGTCTCTCATCTACATTTTTAAAAATAGGACTTAATTTGTTTTTATTCATGTGTATATATGTGTCTTTTTTGAGTGTCTGTCCTGTGTATTTGGATGTCCTTGGAGGTCATAATAGGGTATTGGATCCTCTGAAGCTGAGATTACAGGTTGTACAAAAAATGATAGGTGAGTGCTTGCAAGAGAACCTCACATTTTATGGAAAAGCAGCAAGCACTTTTAATATCTGAGCTATATCTCCAGCTGTCATTTATATCTTTGTAAGAAAAATTGATGTCACGGTCATAATTGATTATTTCTTATATATAATAGGTCCTCAATTTGATGTTGTAGTATTTCATATTTATGTAATGATTTTAAAACTCTTAATATCTTAGTATGTAGCCATATTCTCTTTTGATATCTGATGTGACAAATATGTAGTGTGTTGTGTTTTAAAACAAAATTTCAAATGTTTGATTTTTACCAATGAAAAATTCAGGAGCCAGATGCTAGGGTGAAAGCCTGCTAGCTCACAGAGGTAGAGGAAGCAACCAGCTTACCTTTCTGCTCAGCTGATGTCTCACAAGTAAAAAAGTTTCTTCTCCTCCACTCTGTCTTAAATACCCTACAAACTCAACATCCCTCCTTTCTACTTTCTGTACATCTCCCTATCCATCCTCCAGTCTTCTTCTCATCTATGGTATTTTCTTATGTTCTCTTCCTATCAGTTGGTTGCTTCCTCTACCTCTCTATGGTTGACTTTAATCCTGGTTACAGAAAGCTCTTGGATTAAAGGTGTGTGCTAGGACTGAGCCACACCACAACAACCTGTTTACAATAAACAGAAAGCTCTTGGATTAAAGACTGAGCCTCATCACTGATAGAAAAAGGTTTTTTTCTAGTTCACAAAATTGGGCTTCACAATGTGATCAAACAACTTGCAACAATAGTGAGGTTTTTGTTCTCAATTTTCAGAGAAGACAGCTAGGACCTGAGAATTTTAAATTATTTTTTTCTTGAAGATAGAAATAAGTAGATTGCCTAGAGGTTTGAACTAGTTCTCCAGTCTTCAAAATAGTTCCATAGGGAAAACTATTAAAACATGAGAGTAAGGAGAGTCCTTTTTAAGATCTAAAGCACAATGGGTTGACTGTCCCCTGGCACCAAACATAAGAATGAAGAAATAGCCTCTGAGATGTGTGTTCTGAGAGAAGGGTTAAGTAACAAGCTAAGAGAACATTGAGTGCTATGGGCCCTGTTATCCAGGGAAATGTGAGATATGAGTGATGGAGAACACTTGATTTGTACATACTTGAATCTCATCTCTACAAATTCCAATCTCATCCTCAGACTTCCTTCCTCTTGTTTCCTGTTTTCAAGCATGACTGTAGGAAACACCCTGATGCTCTTTCCTCCTTTTCAGATTCTGGCACAGAGGTGAGCCCAACAATGACTTCGAAAAATGTGTTATAATAAATCATCGTCTGAATGCTGGATGGGGCTGGAATGATATCCCTTGCAGTGATAAACATAAGTCAGTTTGTCAGATGAAGAAAATATACTTATGAATCACACATTCGCCATGGGCATGAAATTTCATTGTTATCCACCATTACATGAGCATCTGGAAAGTTCTACAAGTGGAAGAGATGTCCATAGAATTTAAGTAGGAATCAAATGGTTATGCATAAAAAATGACCCACATATATCCTTGTATATTTATCCATGTACTCAGTCATAAAATGAACTTTCGTTGAGAATTTTCTACATACCATCGACTCTACAGGGACCCATTTGGGCACACATGATGCTTTGCTGCCAACTTCCCAAGCTTTCATTTACTCATGCCATTGTATGTTATGTTCCTTTGATCTGTTTTCTGTCTTTTAATATATCTTTGGTCTTAATGACATTAAATTGAGAAGTAAAATGATATATTATCTGTATATATATTATCCAAAAGCAGGTTAAATATACCTTCCAGTACTTACCATAATTGCCATTGTGTGTGTGTGTGTGTATGTGTGTGTGTGCATGTGTCACACTTACAGTCTTTAAAACAAATTCAGATATACAGGATGGTGCTAGCTATTGTCATTCTATTGTACCATGGATCTCAGTATTCACTTCTATTTTATCTGGCAGTATGTGCCCTTCATCAACATGTCAGAGATCCCAGCACCCAACCCTTTACAACCATGTATTCTTAGCTCTAATTCCTGAAATTATTTGATAAGTTATTAGTCAGTAATTATTGTAATATCTTACAGATTATCTCCCCCACTTAATTTCTTTAATGAATCATGAAAAGCGGCAGGCCTACCCACCATCATGCAGTGATTCCTGTTTTGTGTGTTGTTTAAATGATGTTTAAACCCAATTCTGTATTACAATTTAGATTAAGATAAATAAAGAATGAAAAAATAAGGCCTAACTTGCTGATGTAGCTACAGTGCGAACTTAAAAAAAATGTAAACTCACATACCTAGTATAAAATATGAGAAATATAAAATAGTCCTTATTAGATATATGAGAACCACACTAAAATGCCTTTCAGTAAGTAAAATTTAGCATGTTTTGAAAGAAATTCTGACTAAATTGTCATAAAAAAGAATATAGACAATTGCCTCCTTCTTTTCAAACACTTCCTGTAGCAAGCTAATGGTGACAAATGGAAACAGCCAAATCTTGCTCAGCCCTGAGCTAGTTCAGACATGTTCATGTAACCAGTTTCATAAGTCATTTTGTGAAATAAAACTGTGGCAGCCTCTGAGGCAGCATTTTCATCTGAAAATGAACATTACTAAGTCAAATCTTCTCTTTAGAAAAGGAATGCAGGAATAATATTCTCTAAGCTGGACTTGCTATTTTTTTAAAAAAGGATCATATTCACTTAACCATGAGTCAATTTTACTCAAACTCAACAAAATATTCTGCTAGCCCTTCACGATCTGAGTTCTGATGTACAAATGAAATCATGGCACAGGTTAAAATCATGGGAAAATTGGTTTGTAGTAAGTAGGCAGTGGATACTAGTCATAAACAGTCTCTCTAAGGCAAGGCACTAAGTCCACCTCTTCTCTTGTCTTATTAATCCCAGTAAAGACCATTTCTGTTTTAGGGATGCTCAGACACTCCATTAGCATACCTTTCCCCAGAAGATATCTTTGTGCTTGGTGACATTTGTGTGAATTGATTCAGTCTATAATTGTACTGCCTCTCCTTCCCATAGGGTGTCCCTAGGCATACTTCTAAACAAAAATCTTGTCTTCCTTAATAATAAATTTATTGTCATCATCATCATCATCATCATCATCAATTATCATTGTTAATTTATTCACTTCACATTCAGTTCACTCTCTCCCTCCTGGTCACACCCTCCCACAATCCTTTCCCCATCCCTCCCCCTTCTCCTCTGAGTGGGTGGGGACACCCTAGGTATCTCCAACCCTGGCATACCATGTCTCTGTGGGGCTAGACACATCTTTGCCAACTGAGGCTAGAAAAGGCAGTCCAGCTAGAAGGACATACCCCATGGATAGACAATAGCTTTTGGGACTGTCCCCTCTCCAGTTGTTTGGGACCCACATGAAGAACAAGCTGCAGATCTGTTATGCATGTGAGGGGAGGACTAGATATAGCTCATGTATGTTCTTTGGTTGGTGGTTCAGACTCTGATTGCCCCAAAATTTTCCTCATAGCACTGCTTTCATTGTGTCCCATACATTTGGATATGTTGTGCCTTAATTTTCATTAAATTCTAAAAAGTCTTTAATTTCTTTCTTTATTTTTTTCCTTGACCAAGTTATCAGATAGTTGTTCAGCTTCCATGTATATGTGGGCTTTCTATTGTTTTTGGTGCTATTGAAGATAGCCTTACTCTGTGGTGGTCTGACAGAATACAGGGGATGAATTTAATGTTCTTATATCTGTTGAGGTTTGTTTTATGTCTGAGTATACGGTTGATTTTTGAAAACCTACCATGAGGTACTGAGAAGAAGGTATATTCTTTTGTTCTAGGGTGAAATATTCTGTAGATATCTCTTAAACACATTTGGTTCGTAAGTTCTTTTAGTTTCACTGTATCTCTGTTTAGTTTCTCATCCTATGATCTGTCCATTGGTGAGAGTGGGATGTTGAAATTCCTACTATTATTATATGAGGATAAATGTGTTTTTTGAGCTTTAGTAGCATTTCTTTTACAAATGTGGGTGCCCTTGCATTTGGGGCACAGATATTCAGAACTGACAGTTCATCCTGGTGAATTTTTTCTTTGATAAGTACATAGTGACCTTCCCCACCTTTTTTGATAACTTTTGGTTGAAAGTCTATTTTGTTGGATGTTAGGATGGCTGCTCCAGCTTGTTTCTTGGGACCATTTGCTTGGAAAATTTTTCCCCATACTTATACTTTTAGGGAATATCTGTCTTTGGCTCTGAGATGTGTTTCCTGTATGCAGCAAAATGCTGGATCCTGTTTAAGTATCCAGTCTGTTAGCCTATGTTATTTTATTGGGGAATTGAGTCCATTGATTTTAAGAGCTATTGGGAACCAGTGATCATTGCTTCCTGTTATTTTTGTTGGTAGAGTTAAAATTACTATTGTGTGTTTTTCCTCTTTTGGGTTTGTTGTGAAAAGATTAATTTCTTGAATTGAAGAAGATCTCAGAAGATGGAAAGATCTCCCATGCTCATGGATTGGCAGGATTAATATAATAAAAATGGCCATCTTGCCAAAAGCAATCTACAGATTCAATGCAATCCCCATTAAAATCCCAACTCAATTCTTCACAGAGTTAGAAAAGGAAATTCTCAAATTCATATGGAATAACAAAAAACCTAGGATAGCGAAAACTATTCTCAACAATAAAAGAACTTCGGGAGGAATCACCATCCCTGACCTCAAGCTGTACTACAGAGCAATAGTGATAAAAACTACCTGGTATTGGTACAGAGACAGGCAGGAAGATCAATGGAATAGAATTGAAGACCCAGAAATGAACCCACAGACCTATGGTCACTTGATCTTTGACAAAGGAGCTAAAACTGTCCAGTGGAAAAAGGACAGCATTTTCAACAAATGGTGCTGGTTCAACTGGAGGAAAACATGTAGAAGATTGAAAATTGATCCATTCTTATCTCCTTGTACAAAGCTCAAGTCTAAGTGGATAAAGGACCTTCTCATAAAACCAGATACACTGAAACTAATAGAAGAGAAGTTGGGGAAGAGCCTCGAATACTTGGGCACAGGGGAAAAGTTCCTGAACAGAACTCCAATGGCATATGCTCTAAGATCGAGAATTGACAAATGGGACTTCATAAAATTGCAAAGTTTCTGTAAGGCAAAGGACACTGTCAATAGGACAAAACGACAACTAACAAATTGGGAAAAGATCTTTACCAATCCTTCATCTGATAGAGGGCTAATATCCAATATATACAAAGAACTCAAGAAATTAGACTCCAGGCAACCAAATTACCCTATTAAAAAATGGGGTATAGAGCTTAACAAAGAATTTTCAACAGAAGAAACTCGAATGGCCGAGAAGCACCTAAAGAAATGCTCGGCATCCTTAGTCGTCAGGGAAATGCAAATCAAAACAACCCTGAGATTCCATCTCACACCAGTCAGAATGGCTAAGATTAAAAACTCAGGTGATAGTAGATGCTGGCGAGGGTGTGGAGAAAGAGGAACACTCCTCCATTGTTG
>NW_021621449.1:3302276-3315808 GCF_004785775.1 Grammomys surdaster
CATTTTCTTTGACAACTGTGTCAATATTTTCCACCGTATCTTCTGCATTTGAGATTCTCTCTTCTATCTCTTGTATTCGGTTGGTGATGCTTGCGTCTGTGACTCCTGATCTCTTTCTTAGGTTTTCTATCTCCATGGTTGTCTCCCTTTGAACTTTCTTTATTGTTTCTATTTCTAGTTTCAGATCCTGAATGTTTTTGTTTAATTCCTTCTTTGTGTTTTCTTCCATTTCTTTAAGGGGTTTCTGTGATTCCTCTTTAAGGGCTTCTATCTGTTTACTTGTACTCTCCTGTATTTCTTTAAGGGAGTTACTTAATTCCTTCTTATAATCCTCTATCATCATCATGAGAAGTGATTTTAATTCTGAATCCTGCTTTTCAGGTGTGATGGGGTGTTCAGGGCTTGCTATATTGGGAGAACTGGGCACTGATGATGCCAAGAAACTTTGGTTTCCGTTGCTTATGTTCTTGCGCTTGCCTTTCGCCATCTGGTTAACTCTAGTGGTACCCGTCCTCACTGTGTAAAACTGGAGTCTGTATTTCCAGTTATCTTGCTTATTGCAGAGCTCCTCAGGGTCCAGAGGTCTCTGTGGTCTTATGCTCCTAATCTCCTGGGTGGAAGAACTCCTGGGACTCAGGCCACTTCTTGGATCTGGAAATCCTTCTGCTCTGAGTGCAGTGGGTCCTCGATGACTCAGGATTCAGTTTCAGCTGCTCTGAGTGCAGTGGCTCCTGGATGACTCAGGTTTCAGTTTCTCAACAGGACAGGAGCAGACCGACTCTGTGTCTGCTCCAGCCCAGAGGACCAGGCAGGGGCGGAAGGGCATGATCTCTGCTTTTGACAAGCCTTATATAGTCAGGCTTTGGCTATTTCCCTGGCTCATGAAGCCAGTCAAATTTCAGCTGCTCTGCTCACAGATTTGCCTGCCAGCTGTCATAGAGCTTGCTTGTTCCCGGGGAGTGTTTCCACATGGGACTTTTCAGGCTCTCAGCCTGGGTCTTTCTAAGTTTGGATATGTGTCTATTTTGGGATTCTGTGCATAACGTGATGGGTGCTAAATATAAGTGTAATTGGGAGGTATATTCTGTGCTCTCCCCCACTGTCTCACAGAAATGACACAAAGACCTTATATTTATTAACAAGAAGCAAGCACTATAGATGAGCAACTATTTAGTTGTAGTAATCCGATCACGCTGATCTGGACTGCTAGCCAGCAATGTGTCCTATTAGCTGCTGTTTGGGTCTTGCCCTGGCTCCCTCTGCTCTGTATGCGTCCTCATGACCTGCTCCCTTCATGACTTACTCATGGCAAATCTCCTCTTTCTCTGTCTCCATCTCTCTCTGCTTGGGACCCACTCTGGGATTGGAGCTCCTGCCCTCTTGCCTTAGATAGGGTTTCTATTGCTGAGAAGAGACACCATGACTAAGGCAACTCTTCTAAGGGACAACTTAATTGGGGCTGGTTTATAGGTCCAGAAGTTCAGTACACTATGACAGAAGGCATGGCAGCATCTATGCAGACATGTTGCCACAACCCCCCTGCCCCAAATAGCTGGGCAGAAAAAGATGGGTGGATTGGTTGTTTCAATATGCTTGGCCCAGGGAGTGGCATATTTGGAGGTTTGTGGCCTTGTTTGACTAAGTATGGAGGAAGTGTCTCACTGTGGGATGGGGTTTGGAATGTTCCTTCTAGCTGCCCATAAGACAGTCTGCACCTAGCTTCCTTTGGATGAAGATATAGAACACTTGGCTTCTTCTCCAGCAACATGTCTACACCAGGCAAAACTCTGAAAGACCATAGATGGTAAACCAAATTTACACAATATCTTTCCACAGATCCAGCCCTACAGAGGATAATAAATGGCAAAGTCCAACACAAGGAAGGAAACTGCATCCTAGAAAAAGCAGGAAAGTAATCATCTTTCAACAACCCGAAAAGAAGATAGCTACACAAACATAATTCTACCTCTAACAACAAAATAACAGAAAGCAACAATCACTTTTCCTTAATATGTCTTAACATCAATGGACTCAATTCTCTAATAAAAAGATATAGACTAACAGACTGTATATGTAAGTAGGACCCATCATTTTGGTGCCTAAAGGAAACGCACCTTGGGAGCTTTCCCCCATCTGTTGGTTGCCATTTTGTCCTATTGACAGTGTCTTTTATCTTACAGAAGATTTACAGTTTTATGAAGTTCCATTTTTGCTCTTAGGGCATAAGCCATTGGTGTTCTTTTCAGAAACTTTTCATTAAAATCTTTGTGGGTGATGAAAGGAGAGGGGACAAGAGGGGGAGGGAAGAAGGAGGAGGAAATAAGAGTGATAGTATCAGATGTGGAGGACAATAGAGAGAGGTACAGAGGGTCTGGAAATTGAATAAAAACGAGGAACTGAAGATTGCCACTGGTGGGTCTCAGACATCAGAGAAATGTGAGGCTCTCAGGACCCAATGGGGTTGACTTTGGCTGTAATGCGCAGAGAAGGGAAAGTAGAATCTGTGGAGACCACCTCCAGGAGACAGACATGGCCCCTGGTTGAGGGATAGAGCCACCTACCCATCACAAAGTTCTTTTAACCCAGAAATGTTTCTGTCCAAAGGAAGAACAGGGATAAAAAATGGAACAGAGACTGAAGGAAGGGCCAACTGTGGAACGGCCCCGCCTGAGGATACATTATGTCTGCAGACACCAAACTCAACACTGCTGCCATGGTCAAGAGGCACTTGTGGACTGGAACCAAGTGTGGCAGTTTCTGGGGAGGTCTGGCCAGCAATTGACCGATACAGAGGCAGATGCTTGGAGCCAACCATCAGGCTGAACTCAGGGAACCTGTTGGGAGAGCTGGCAGAAGGACTGGAGGAGCAGAAGGAGATTGCAACTCCATTGGAAGAACAACATAGGGCTAGCCTGACCACCCAGTTCTCACAGAGACTAGCCCACCAACCAAGAAGTGTACCTTAAGGGGATTCATGTCTCCAGGTACATTTATAGCAGAGGATGGCCTTACCAAACAGTAATGAGAGGGGAGGCCCTTAGTTCCAGGGAGGTTTGATGCCCCATAGTAGGGGGATGCTGGAATGGTGGGGCAGGAAATTGTGGGTGACTGGGGGAGCACTCTCATACAGGCAAAAGTGAGGGAAGATGTGGTATGGGTGCTGGTGGAGGGGTAACTTGGAAGTGGAATAACATGGGATGGGGCATTGGTAGGGGGGGTAACTGGGAAGTGGGATATCGTCTGAGATGTAAACAAATGAAATAATTATTAAAAAATTCTAAAAAAAGTAAAAATACAGTTTCAAGATGCATTTTTTTTTTAGAGGTGAAGAAATTTCCATTTTAAGAACTGAGAAGTGGGACTTCTGGTCTGGGCCCGAGCATAGAGCAGGTCACAGGCAGCAGCTTGGTACCCAACCCCAGTAAACCGAGAGAAAAAGGGACTCCCAGAAGCTTTAACTCAGGCAGCATCCCAGGTAAGGAAAAAGCAGCACTTGCCCCAAACAGGGAGCAACTGGGACCCACTAGGACCCAGGAATTCACTCCTGGCCCGGAGCAGGGACTCCATCCGGTCTGGGCCCGAGCACTCATAGATCCCTGGAGTCAGCTCTGCACCCAATGTCACAGAATCCAGAGGAAGTGGGGCTCTCAGGACCTCTCTGCCAAGCAGTATCTTAGGCTAGGAGGTGGCAATACTTGCCCCCAAACAGGGAGCAACAGATAATATAAAATACCTTGGTGTGAACCTAACCAAGCAAGTAAAAGACCTGTATGACCAGAACTTCATGCCCCTGAAGAAAGAAATCAAAGCAGATCTCAGAAGATGGAAAGATCTCCCATGCTCATGGATTGGAAGGATTAATATAGTAAAAATGGCTATTTTGCCAAAAGCCATCTACAGATTTAATGCAATCCCCATCAAAATTCCAACTCAATTCTTCACAGAGATAGAAAGAGCAATCTTAAAATTCATTTGGAATAACAAAAAACCCAGGATTGCGAAAACTACTCTCAGCAATAAAAGAACTTCTGGAGGAATCACCATCCCCGACTTCAAGCTGTACTACAAAGCAATAGTGATAAAAACTGCATGGTATTGGAACAGAGACAGGCAGGAGGATCAGTGGAATAGAATAGAAGACCCAGAAATGAACCCCCATACCTATGGTCACTTGATCTTTGACAAAGAGGCTAAAACAATTGAGTGGAAAAAAGATAGCATTTTCAACAAATGGTGCTGGTCCAACTGGTGGTCAGCATGTAGAAAAATGCAAATTGATCCATACTTATCTCCTTGTACAAAGCTCAATTCCAAGTGGATTAAGGACCTCCACCTAAAACCAGCTACACTGAAACTAATAGAAGAGAAACTGGGGAAAAGCCTGGAACACATAGACACAGGGAAAAAGTTCCTGAACAGAACACCAATGGCCTGTGCTCTAAAACCAAGAATTGACAAATGGGACCTCATAAAGCTGCAAAGCTTCTGTAAAGCAAAGGACACAGTCAATAGGACAGAGTGGCAACCAACAGATTGGGAAAAGATCTTCACCAGCCCTACATTCGATAAAGGGCTAATATCCAAGGTATACAAAGAACTGAAGAAATTAGACTCTAGACAATCAAAGAACCCTATTAAAAAATGGAGCACAGAGCTGAACAAAGAATTCTCAACTGAGGAAGCTCGAATGGTTGAGAAGCACCTAAAGAAGTGTTCAGCATCCCTAGTCATCAGGGATATGCAAATAAAAACAACACTGAGATTCTACCTCACACCAGTCAGAATGGCTAAGATCAAAAACATAGGTGACAGCACATGTTGGCAAGGATGTGGATAAAGAGGAACACTCCTCCACTGTTGGTGGGATTGTAAACTAGTACAATCACTATGGAAGGCAGTCTGGAGGTATCTCAGAAAATTGAACATAGTGTTACCTGAGGACCCAGCTATACCACTCCTGGGCATATACCCAAAAGAAGTTTCAACATACAACAGGGACACATGCTCCACCATGTTCATAGAAGCCTTATTTATAATAGTCAGAAGTTGGAAAGAACCCAGATGCCCTTCAACAGAAGAATGGATGCAGAAAATGTGGTACATTTATTCAATGGAGTACTACTCAGCTATTAAAAACAATGAGTTCACAAAATTCCTAGGCAAATGGATGGAGCTGGAAAATATCATCTTGAGTGAGATGACCCAATCTGAAAAGAACATACATGGTATGCATTCACTGATAAGTGTATATTAGCCCAAAAGTTCACAATTTCTAAGAAACTCCGTATAGACCATATAAAACTCACATAGAAGAAGAAAGACCAAAGTGTGGATGCTTTGGTCCTTTCTAGAAGGAGTATCAAAAGTTTCAACCAGAGCTCCCAAAGTCTAAAGTGCCAGCCAGAGAGCACAAAGGGAGAGACTCATGCACCTGTATAGGGAACTGAGGGTGACCTTGTTAGACTTCAGTGAAAGTGGAGGGCCATGGTCCCCGAAAGTTTGGATCCCCTACTGTGTGGGAATTGGAGAGCAGGGAGATGGGACTGGGAGGATGTTTGGAGCACACCCTCACAAAAATTAGGAGGAGGGGCTATGGGATAAGGGGTTTTGGGGGAGAATGGGAGAGGAGATAACATTGAAAGGTAATTTGTATAATCTCCAATAAAAAAACCACACAGATAAAGGGTCAAAAAAAAAAAAGAGAGGGAGAGAGTTTACTTATTTTAAATTAATTTCAAAAGTTTCTAGGAGTTGTTAATTGGCTAAGATCCTATTTTAAGCTCTCCATAAAAGAATTTAAGTCTCTGTTCAATATTCTCAAGAGAGAGGTAAACCCTAATTTTCCTCAACAATTAATTGGCCAAAGAAAGGTAATCTCACAAAAGTAGAAGAAGCTATTACTAATTAATATATTATATAGTCTGATTAATTGTCAGCAGTGCTATAACAGTCCTTTGACAAAAGATTATTAATATAGATTTATATATCCTTAAATAGGGTCTTCATGACTCTTTGAGTGTGGAAGGAGTGACTGTTGGCACTTCTGCCCTGATTTTACAAGAACTCTCAAAAATTGGCTTTAAAAACAAAAGGGGGGAACGGTACCCCCTCAGAACGAGTCCCCATGAAATACACTCCATCATGCCTTGTTCACTTTTATCTCTCTAAAGCTGAAAGCTCATGGCAAATCTGCTACTGACTGCCTCTGGCACCACCAAGAGCAACAAAACTTTGTCACACATATGGGGAAGGACCCTCTTACCCTTAAAGGGAATGGTCTAGACCCAGTTCCCTTATGGGGCCGACGACTGATATGCCTGTCCGATACCCCAGAAGGCACAGCTAACTGGCTACCAAAAAGATTAATGAAAAAAATAGATACCCCCACAAAGCCAGGCCCAACCATAAATACGATGAATAACAATTTACATCAGGGAAGAGAAATCTCCCTGAGAACCCCATCTTTTTCCTTTCCAGGTAAAAATGGTTCACCCGTGATGTCTGTGGTTAGAAGTTCTAATCCAGATGTTGGCCTCCAAACTTATACTACTCAGACCTTTGAAGGGCCATTGACAAGAACATTAAACAGCTTAGTGACATCACTAATCTGAAGAAATCCCTTGTTTCGCCGTCTGAAGAGACCTCCAAAAATCGCAAAGATCCTTATTGGACTTGATTTACTCTAGTACAATAGAAAAGACTGTGTACAACCCTCAAAGAAGAAGGTTGCCTTTACATAGACAAGACAAGGAAGGCTAAGGAGAGCATGAAATAGGTAGTGAAGCCTAAGAAAAATCAGAGAGAGAAAGAGACAGATGAATGCTGGTACAAGAATTGATTTGCAGCCTCTCCAAGGTTGTCAACCCTATTTCCTTCCATCTTGGGACCATTATTTGGGTTCTTTTTACTTTTTTCTGCTGGTCCCTGGTTCTCAAATAGGTGGACTAACTCTGTGATACAACAGATAAATAATTTGGTAGCAAAACCTACTCAGATACATTATCATAAGTTAGCTATGGAGAACCACGAGACTCAAGATGAGATTGTTACTTTATACAGGGTGTTTCCAAAACCCATCTCCACCCAACCTAAAAGGGTGGACTTCTGACCCTAGACCAAGTGGAGAGGGGCCACCCAGAACCCTCTCTGACAGGCGATCTGAATTCTTGCTTAGGCTGTGAGGCTAAGCACTGCAAGGGAATATCAATAAAAGATAAAAATATCTCTCTGGGTTCCCTGAGGGACAGGCCTGACTGCATAGGGTTGATGTCAAAAGTATCCCCTCTCCAGGAAAAAGACATTGGGATGGGTATGGCCCTCATGCCTCACTGGACAATGACAGGGGGACCAGAGCCATTACAAGGTCCCCTTTAAATACTGGAGGTCAGGCTTCTATCCCTGCCTTCGAAAGTTTAGAATTGCCACAGCCCTTCTATACTTAGAGAAGGGAGATGTCAGGGGCAGCCCTGCTTACACATTGTAGGCCTAAAATCAGCAATAGGCCTGTCATACATGTATACTAACACCAAGTCTTGGGTCTCAGTGGAAAACATTAAAACAGATGGCTATAAGCTAATGTCAACAGGCAGCTTTTATGGAAATTTATAAGCCTGAGTAGTCATAGACCTTGTAAATAGGTAGCCTTGGCAGACAATACCAACTTAGATAAGGACAATCGAGTCATAGGCAGAGTCATAGTGACTTGTCCCCTGAACCTTCACCCAGCCGATACCCGGTTCTGAAGATATCTGTATTCCTTCTGAACACCCACACTCCAGTGTCATTCCTTCCCCATATCCTGCCTTTCTGTGTTTATACCCCTGTGTGAATTAATTATGATTTGAGAAAAAATTAAAAAAAATTGTGAAAAAAAAGAAGGAAAAAAAAAAAGAACTGAGAAGTGATGAGAATAATCTTGTCCAAGTTTTCAGAACAATTTTAGGCATGATTTTCAATTTCCTCTTTCCTACATCCTTAAATCACTAGAAGTAAGTGCAGACTGTGACTTCCGTGAGTGCAGCATTCGTCATCTCTGTGGCATTTAGCTCAGAGTGAGCGGAGGTTGAGTCTGAGCTCTGGTATCTTTGAAGGCAAGTCCCTGATTCATATCTTGGAGAGTCAGACACAAGAAGCTCTTCACCTTCTGCACATAGACCTCAGTAATGGTGCAGGAAAGAAATCTACAAGGTAGGGTGAACATTTCTGTCTTGTTCCATAGGACACAGTGGGAGTGTGTGATGTGATGAGGAGGTGCCTGGGGTAATGATGCAGACAAGTGGGCAGGCTGAAGTGATGGAGTGGACCAAGACAGCAGAGCCACAGGAATCTGAAGGAAGTGTGATATCTAAGAGCCAGCAGTCCTTGAGAAAACAAGAAACCAAACATAGAAAGGGGGATGTAAAAAGATAGGACTTCAAGAGAAGACTGTGACACTTAAGATGAAAGAGTTAGGACATGGAATTGCTGGTGCCTGAGGGTGAAATTCTTCTAGATTGTGTGTGTGTGTGTGTCTGTGTGTCTGTGTGTCTGTGCACTTCAGAGCTGACTTGGCCACTCATACTAGGGCACTGACAGGTTTCTGCTTTGTTTATAATTGTTCTGAGCATTTTGTCTGGTTATTATCGTTTTGGTCTTCTGGTGAATATATCTGTTGCTATCTGACAGGGAAGGGAGTCTGCTGGTCCCTGAGACTCTGGTCAGCTGCTGTGATTTCCATCTTACTTCTCAGCACCTGTTTCATTGCTCACTGTGTGGGTAAGTTCTTCACTGACTGGTGTCTCTTTTGGGCACTGTCTGGTCTCTGTTCCACAGGGACTCCTAGAGGCTATCTTGTTGGGTTTTTTTTTTTTTTTGCTTCTTTTCTTGGTTTTGGCTTTTCAAAACAGGGTTGTCTGTGTATTCCAGGCTGTCCTGGAACTTTCTGCATCAACCAGTTTGTCCTTGATCTCATAGAGATCCCTCCTGCCTCCGCTTTTCAAGGGCTGAGAATAAAGGTGTGCTGCATTACTGCCTAGGCTGGAGCTGTATTTCTGATCTCCTTATCTGGTCCAACCTTGCATGCAATATCATGTTCTTGTTGACCTTCTTCCTTATTTTTTTTCCTTATCTTTTGACCACTGAGATGTCTAAAGTTTCTTCACTGACTTTGTTAGCACATGTTATTTATAACCATTGTTTGTGACAGTGCCATTCACTATTGGGCTCACCATCAATCATATGCTCTGATCCCAACATCTCTCTATTGAAATTACAACTCCACTTGATTTTATTATGTCGGCCGCTTATGGTCTTTGATTCATATGAGATTTTTCACCCCTTCAACATGAGAGGAAAAAGTAACCAAATTAAATAACGATGATTGAAGAAATAAAATAATTCTTCTCTGTTTCATATTCCCATGAAGGTACATCTGAAGTACCTTCATGTGAGAAGTACCTCATGTGAGAAGTTTTGTTGATGTTATTTGCATTCTGCATTGTGCTTTTCCATTTGCTGTCAGCATGATCACAGTAGTTACTGCACAGTCCAGGAAGGAGTGGGAGTCACTTACCCCAAGTGCCTTGTGTGTGCAGTCTGCTCTGCAATGAGACAAACTCATTTTCTCACTGCTCTACCTAGCACAGTCAGGCAGTAGTGGGTGATTTGTGGTTTGTGGTAAGTAGGATAGTTTTTTTTTTTACTCTTCAAGAAGAAACTGAAGCTCAGGACCCAAAACATGAACCAGAAAAATTTGTTAGAAATAATGAAGAAAGAGTGTTTTTCTTCTCATTGTTCAACGTGCACTCTCATGAAACAAATGTTAACTTAAAATTAATTTTTATTTATTCTTTGAATCTTTCATACTTATAGAAATGTATCTTGATTATATCCACCCTGTTTGAATGTCTCCAGATGTTTAAAATACTCCTACCTGCTATCAGGATATGTTAGGATATGTTAACATACTAATATTTTCTTTTAAATAAATCATTCTATTCATTTACATCTCAAATGATATCCCACTTCCTGGTTACCATTCCACAAACCCCCATCACACATCTGTCCTCTCCTCCCTTCTCTTTGCTTCTATGCTCCCTCACCCACCCTAATAGAGGGTACCCTCCTATCCACCTTTACTCTCCCGCCCCACTTTTCCAGCATCCTCCTCTGCTGGGTCATCACACCTCTACAGGACCAAGGGTCTCTCCTCCCTTTGATGTCAGACAAGGCCATCCTCTGCTACATATATCTGTGGAGCCATGGATCCTTCCCCATATACTTGTTGTTTGGGGGTCTAGTGCCTGGGAACACTGGGTGGTCAAGCTACCTGGTGTTGTTCTTCCAATAGAATTGTAATCTTCCTCAGCTCCTCTAGTCCTTCTGCCAGCTCCCCCACCGGGGTCTCTCAGCACAGTCTGATGGTTGACTCCAAGCAACCACATCTGCATTGGTCATTTGCCGGCTGAACCTCCCAAGGAACAGCCACATCCGGTTCCTGTTATCAAGAGCCTCTTGGCAATGACCACAGTGTTGGGTTTGGTGTCTACAGCCAGGATGGCCCTTCTTTCAGTTTCTGCTCCACTTTTTGTCCCTGTTCTTCCTTTGGACAAGAAAATTTCTGGGTTAAAAACTTTGAGATGGGTGGGTGGCCCCATTCCTCAAACAGGAGCTGTGTCTATCTACTGGAGGTGATCTCCACAGGTTCTTTCTCCCCCTTCTCTTCCCATTACAGTTAAAGTCAATCCATTTGGGTTCTGGGAGCCTCATGTTTCTTTAGTGTCTGGGGTGCTTCAGTGGCTATCCCTAGCTCCTCATCCCTTATGCTACCTCCTTGTATTCAATTTCCTGACCCTCTGTACCTCACTTCAATCCCCTCCAGTATCTGATACTGCCTCCTTATTTCCCCCCATCCTCTCTACCTCCCACATCCCTCTTCCTTCACCTCCCACAATCACCCTGTTGCCCCCTCAGTGCAGGACTGAAGCATCCAAACACTGGTCTTCTTTCCTCCTAATCTCCATATGGTCTGTGGGTCATATCATGAGTTCTGTGAGCTTTTGGGCTAATGTCCACTTATCAGTGAGTACACACCCTGTGTGTTCTTTTATGTCTGGATTACCTCACTCAGGTATTTCTTAATTCCATCCTTTTGCCTGCAAATTTCATCAAGTCATTGTTTTTAATAGCTGTCTAGTACCCCACTGTGTAAAATACTACATTTTCTGTATCCTTTCTTTCTTTGAGGGACATCCAATTTTTCCTGCTTCCAGCTATTATAAATAAGGCTGCTATAAACATAGTGGAGCATATGTCTTAGGTATATGTTGGAGTATCTTTTGGGTATATGCCCAGTAATGGTATATTTGGGTCTTCAGGTAGAACTATTGACAATTTTCTGAGGACCTCCAGATTGAGTTCCAAAGTAGTTTTACGAGCTGTCAGTACCACTAGCAATGGAGTGTTCTGTGGAAAAATAGGCTGCAGCAGTGGGGGATTCCCGGAGGCATTCCATGCGGCAGGTCCCACATACAGGAGAAAGGTCTGGAGTTCCAAAGGCTGGGGGCTTTGGGGACAGCAGACCCCAATGACATGAGGAAGTCCTTGGTTCCAAAAGGGTTTATTTTTATGGTGGATGGTAGATGCATCTGGATATACCCCTGTGAAACTCAGGGCAGACCTGAGTTAAATAAGGAGGGAGAAAGGGAGAGGGTCTGTGGAAGAATACTTAATTTGCACCACCCTCTGGCCTTCATTAGTATGTAAATCCCTAGGGCCTGAGGCCTGTGGTCATGCCCTCTACCTGTGCTCTTTGGGAGGGGCTGTAATGGCCCATGTGCCTGAACAATGTAGGTCTATGGAGATGAGACTTCGTGTTGGGACTCTGGGTTTTGGGAATTGTGGCCGAACGCTTATAATTTCTCCCTTGGAGTCTCAGGGTTCCAGGCCCATGTCCAACAATGAAACAAGATACCCTTACGCAGTCCCACATCTTCTCCCCTTTACTTTTTTTTTTTTTAGAAAGGGGGGTAACTGTGTCATTTGTGGTGAAAATTTTGAATGATGAAGCCAAAAGAAAGCACTATGTAGGCCAGAGGGATTACCACAATTTAGTCACAGGATAAGGGGAGTTGAGGGTGGGTGTTGGGAAGCTAAGGGATCATTGAATCAGTTAATTATATTTGGTACAGTTTGAGGGTAATAACATCTGACTAATCTAGAGAGACATTAAGTTTTCCTCACTAACATGTAACTTTAGCTATTTGACTTTGTCAAAAGAGTTTGTCTGTAGCTGGAAGGTCTGGATCTGTCAGGATCTTGGCATGTGTCTCTTGAGTTTGGTGTGTCTTTGGGTCTCAGTGTTGTCTCTGGAGTCTTCAGTCAGGTGGTGTGTCTGCAAGAAGACAGCATGGCATTCTAGGCAGGTTCCGGGAGGTGGTTTTGTCTCCGCTGGACTTGTGGGAGCACCTGCAGGATAATCACAACAGGGAAGCAGCACCTCGGCAGGGGGATGTCTGCAAAGGGTGTGTAGTAAGCATTAGGCTACTTGGGAGCAAGTATGTCATTAAGATCCTGGAAAAGCAAAGATATTTGAGGAAATTTTAGTCTTTGAAGGCACCTTTGAGTCTGTATTGGATGGCTCAGGAAGAAAAACCTCATGTTAATTATGTATCTGGGATAGGTAGCAACATTTTATCTATAAAAGAAAACTAGCTGTTAATTAAGGTTTGAAAAATGGTGATCAGCACCATTGATTTGACCTGTGGAAGTAGATTAAATGACCTTTGAACCTTGAAGAAGTCTTAAAAATTGAAAAAAAAAAGTTGGAGATATATCACAAGTCAGAGAGAAAAGGAGACATTTAAACAAAAAAGAGGAAAAATTTTGGGTTGAAAAGCATGAACACTGTTTTTTGAGGCGTTCCTGTTAGGGAAAAAAGCATTAAAACTTGGATTAAGTGTCTCAGGTGTGCTTCTTTGCTGTCTTGGCCAGATTTAGAAGCAGTGTGTGTGTGTGGGGGAGGGGCTTGCTCTACCATGTGGCGACTGCTCTATCAGAGAGGACAAGAGTGTTCCTCTTTCTCCACATCCTTGCCAGCATCTGCTCTCACCTGCATTTTTTATCTTAGATATTCTGATTGGTGGAATCTCAGGGTCATTTTGATTTGCATTTCCCTGATGACTAAGAATGTTGAACTTTTCTTTAAATTCTTCCCAGCCATTCGAGATTTTTCAGTTGAGAATTCTCTGTGTAGCTCTGTATTTTATTTTAAATTACCATATCGAATAAATAGGGAGAGAGTGGGTATTCTTGTCTTATTCCTAATTGTAGTGGATCTGCTTCAAGTTTCTCTCCATTTAATTTGATATTGGCTATTGCTTTGAAGTCTCCACTATTATTGGGTGAGTTTAAATGTGTGTTTTGAGCTTTAGAAATGTTTCTTTTTCAGATTTTGTGTGTGCCCTTGACTTTGGGCATAGATGTTCAGACTTGAGAGTTCATCTTGGTAGATTTTTCCTTTGACGAGTATGAAGTGTTCTTCCTCTTCTTCTTCT
>NW_021621449.1:3315908-3322713 GCF_004785775.1 Grammomys surdaster
TTCTTCTTCTTCTTCTTCTTCTTCTTCTTCTTCTTCTTCTTTTGTAACTTTTGGTTGAAATCTATTTTATTTGATATTAGAATGTCTACTCTAGCTTGTTTCTTGTGGTCATTTGCTTAGAAATTTATTTTTTCCAGTCTCTTACTCTGAGCTAGTGTCTGTCTTTGTCACAGAGGTGTGTTTCCTGTATGCAGTAAAATGCTGAGTCCTGTTTACAGATCCAGCCTAGGTCTTTTTGTTGGGGAATTGATTCCATTGATGTTGAGAGATACTGAAGAGCAATGATTGTTTCTTTCTGTTATTTTTGTTCTTAGAGGAGGAATTATATTTGTGTAGTTCTCTTCTTTTGGGCTTGTTGTGAGAAGATTAATTTCGTGGTTTTTCTTTGGTGTAGTTTCCTTCCTTGTATTAGAGTTCTCCTTTTATTATCCTCTGTAGGGCAGGTTTAGTGGAAAGATATTGATTAAATTTGGCTTTGTCATAGAATATCTTGTTTTCTCTATCTGTGGTAATTGAGAATTTTGCTGGGTATAGTATTGTGGGCTGGCATTTGTGTTGTGTTAGGGTCATTATGACATCTGCCCAATATCTTCTGGCTTTTAGAGTCTCTGTTGAGAAATATGGTATAATTCTGATAGGTCTGCCTTTATACTTTACGTGGCCTTTTTCCCTTATCACTTTCAACATTCTATCTTTGTTCTGTGCATTTCGTGTTTTGATTATTATGTGACAGTAGGAATTTCTTTTCTGGTTCAATCTATTAGGTATTCTGTAGGCTACTTGTATGCTTATAAGCATCTCTTTCTTTAGGTTAGGAAATTTTTTTTAATGATTTTTTTATTGGATATTTCATTTACATTTTAGATGTGATCCCCTTGGCTCATTCTCCCCCCGCCCCCAGGAAACATCTATCCCTTCCCCGTACTCCTGCTTCTATGATGATATGCCACCACACACCCTCCCACTCCCACCTCCCCACCCAAGAATTCGTCCACCCTGGGGCATCCAGTCTTCACTGGACCAAGGACTTCCTCTCCCACCTATGCCCCACAATGCTCTCCTCCCCTACATATACAGTTGGAGCCATGGGTCCCTCCCTATGTGCTCCCAGGCTGGTGGTTTATACCCTGTGAGCTCTGGTTGGTTGGTATTGTTGCTCTTCCTATGGAGCCACAAACACTTTTATCTCATTCAGTCTTCTCTCTCACTCCTCAATTGAGAACCCCATGATCAGTCCTATAGTTAGCTGTGAGCATCAGCCTCTGTATATTTCAGGCTCTGGCAGACCTCTAAGGAGACAGCTATATCAGGCTCCTGTCAGCATGCACTTCCTGGCATCCACAACAGCATCTACCTTTGGTGACTGCACATGGGATGGATACCCAGATGGAACAATCTCCAGATGACCCCTCCTTCAATTTCTGTCCCACACTTTGTCTCCATATTTGCTCCAATAAGTATTTTGTTACTCCTTCTAAGAAGGACCAAAGCACCCACACTTTGGTCCTCGTTGTTCATGAGCTTCATGTGGTCTGTGAGTAGTATCTTCGATATTGTGAGCTTTTGGGCTGATATCCAATTATCAGTGAGTGCATACCATGTGTGTTCTTTTGTAATTAGGTTACCTCACTCAGCATGACATTTTGTAGTTCCATCCATTTGCCTAAGAATTTCTTGAATTCATTGTTTTTAGTAACTGAGTAATACTTCATTGTGTGAATGTACATTTTCTGTATCCATACCTCTGTTGAAGGATTGTTTTTAATAGCTGAGTAATATTCCATTGTGTAAGTGTACCACCTTTTCTGTATCCATTCCTCTGTTGAAGGACATCTAGGTTTGCTCCAGCTTCTGGCTATTATAAATAAGCCTGCTATGAACATAGTGGCACATGTGTCTTTGTTATGTGTTGGAGCATCTTCTGGGTATATGCCCAGGAGTGGTATAGCTGGGTCCTCAGGTAATGCTATGCCCAATTTTTGAGAAACTGCCAGAGTGATTTCCAGAGTGATTGTGCCAGCTTGCAATCCCATCAACAATGTAGGAGTGTTCCTCTTTCTCCATATCCTAGCAAGCATCTGTTTCAACCTGAGTTTTTGATCTTGGCCATTCTGACTGGTGTGAAGTGGAATCTCAGGGTTGTTTTGATTTGCATTTCCCTGGTGACTAAGGATGTTGAATATTTCTTTAGGTGCTTTTTGTTTTTCTTTTGTTTGGATTTTTCGAGACAGGGTTTCTCTGTGTAGTCCTGGCTGTCCTGGAACTCACTCTGTAGACCAGGCTGGCCTCGAACTCAGAAATCTACCTGCCTCTGCCTCCCAAGTGCTGGGATTAAAGGCATGTGCCACTACGGCCCAGCTCTTTAGGTGCTTTTCAACCATTCAAGGTTCCTCATTTGAAATTCTTTGTTTAGCTCTGTACCCCATTTTTTAATAGGGTCATTTGTTTGTCTGGAGTCTAATTCCTTTAGTTCTTTGTATACTTTGGATATTAGCCCTCTATCAGATGTAGGATAGGTAAAGATCTTTTCCCAATCTGTTGGTTGCTATTTTGTCCTATTTACAGTGTCCTTTGCCTTACAGAAGCTTTGCAATTTTATGAGGTCCCATTTGTCAGTTCTTGCTCTTAGACCATAAGTCATTGGTGTTCTGTTCAGGAACTTTCCCCCTGTGCCTGTGAGTTTGAGGCTCTTCCACATTTCTCTTCTATTAGATTCAGTGTATCTGGTTTTGTGTGGAAGTCCTTGATCCACTTGCATTTGAGCTTTGTACAAGGAGATTAGAATGGATCGATTTGCATTCTTCTACCTGCTGACCTCCAGTTGAACCAGCACCATTTGTTGAAAATGTTGTCTTTTTTCCACTGGATGGTTTTAGCACCTTTGGCAAAGAGCAAGTGACCATAGGTGTGTGCTTTCATTTCTGGGTCTTTCATTCTAGTCCACTGACCTTCCTGCCTATCTGTACCGATACCATATGGTTTTTTTTTTAAATCACTATTGCTTTGTAATACAGCTTGAGGTCAGAGATGGTGATTCCCCCTGAAGTTCTTCAATTGTTGAGAACAGTTTTCGCTGTCCTGGGTTGTTTGTTATTCCAAATGAACTTGCAATTGCTCTACCTCTATGAATACTTGAGTTGGAATTTTGATAGAGATTGCATTGAATCTGTAGATGCTTTCAGCAAGATTTTTACTATAGCAATCCTTCCATTCCATGAGCATGGGAGATCTTTCCATGTTTTGAGATCTTCTTCAATTTTCTTTCTTCAGAGACTTGAAGTTTTTGTCATACAGATCTTTCACTTGCTTGGTTAGATTCACACCAAGGTATGTTATATTATTTGTGACTATTGTGAAGAATGTCATTTCCCTAATTTGTTTCTCAAGCCTGTTTATCCTTTGAGTAGAGGAAGGCTACAGATTTGTTTTAGTTAATTTTATATCCATCCAGCTACTTTCCTGAAGTTGTTTATCAGGTTTAGGAGTTCTCTAGTGGAAATTTTGGGGTCACTTAAGTATACTATCATATCATCTGCAAATAGTGATATTTTGACTTCTTCCTTTCCAATTTGTATCCCTTTGACCTTCTTTTGTTGTCTAATTGCTCTGGCTAGAACTTCACGTACTATGTTGAATAAATAGGAAAAAAGGTCAGCCTTGTCTTCTCCTGGATTTTAGTAGGATTGCTTCAAGTTTCTTTCCATTTAGTTTGATGTTGGATATATATATATGTGGGTGTGGGTGTGTGTATACACATATATATCTGGATATATATATATCCAGATATTTTATATATATCCATATCTATATCTATATGTATATCTATATCTATCTATATATATATAATGTTTAGGCAAAGGCCTTGAATTCCTGATCTTTCCAAGACTTTTACCATGAAGGGATATTGAATTCTGTCAAATGCATTCTCAGAATCTAGTGAGATGATCATGTGGTTTTTTCCTTTGAGTTCATTTATATAGTGGATTATGTTGATGGATTTCTGAATATTGAGCCATCCCTGCATTCATGGGAAAAAGCCTCCTTGATTATGGTCGATGATTGTTGATGTGTTCTTGGATTTAGTTTGCAAGAATTTTATTGAGTATTTTTGTACCGATATTCATAAGGCAAATTGTTCTGAAGTTTGCTTTCTTTGTTGGGTCCTTTAGTGATTTAGGTATGCGCGTAATTGTGGCTTCATTCAATGAATTGGGTAGTGTTCCTTTCGTTTCTATTTTGTTTAATATTTTAAAGAGAATTGGTATTAGGTTTTCTTCTAGGTCTGATTGAATTCTTCACTAAAACCTTCTGGTCCTAGGCTTTGTGTGTGTGTGTGTGTGTGTGTGTGTGTGTGTGTGTAGACTTTTAATGACTGCTGCTGTTTCTTTAGGAATTATTGGATTGTTAGGTGTTTTATTTGATCTTGATTTAACTTTGCTACCTGGTATCTGTGTAGAAAATTGTCTGTTTTATCCAGACCTTCCAGTTTTGTTAAGTATAGTCTTTTGTAGTAAGATCTGATTGTTTTTTAAATTTCCCATTTCTGTTGTTACGCCTCCCTTTTTGTTTCTGATTTTATTAATTTGGATACTGTCTCTGGGCCCTCTGGTCAGCCTGGCTAAGCGTTTATCTGTCTTGTTGATTTTCTAAAAGAGCCAGCTCCTGGTTTTGTTGATTCTTTGTATAGTTCTTTTTGTTTTTACTTGGTTGATTTCAGCCCTGAGTTTGACTATTTCCTGCCTTCTACCCACCTTGGGAGCATTTGATTCTTTTTTTCTAGAACTTTCAGGTGTCCTGTCAAGTTGATAGTGTATGCTCTCTCCAGTTTCTTTTTTTAGGCACTTAGAGCTATGAGTTTTCCTCTTAGCACTGCTTTCATTATGTCCCATATAATTTTGGTATGATCTGCCTTCATTTTCATTAAATTCTAAAAAGTCTTTAATTTCTTTCTTTCTTTTTTCCTTGACCCACTTATCACTGAGTAGAGCATTGCTCAGTTTCCACTTGTATGTGGGCTTTCTGTTCTTTTTGTTGCTATTAAAGACCAGTGTTAGTTCGTGGTGATCTGATAGGATGCCTGGGATAATTTCAATCTTCTTGTATGTGTCAAGGCCAGTTATACGGTCAGTGTTGGAGAAGATGTCATGAGGTGCTGAGAAAAAGGTATATTCTTCTGTTTTAGGATGAAATGTTCTATAGATATTTGTTAAATCCATTTGGTTCATAACTTCTCTTTTTTTTGTTTTTTTGTTTTGTTTTTTTTATCTTTTCTTTTTATTTCTCTTTTTTTATTGGATGTTTTATTTACATTTCATATGTTGTCCCCTTACACCATCCCCCAACCACCCAGGAAACCCCTATCCCCTCACCCCCTCCTCCTTCTTCTCTGTGGATGTAACCCCTACCTATCTCCCCCACTCCCACCTCCCCACCCTCAAAATTCCCACCCCCTGGGGCATCCAGCCTTCATGAGGTCAAGGATCTCTTCTTCCACCTATGCCCAGCAGGGCCCTCCACTATTACGTATTCAGCTGAAGCCCTGGATCCCTCCCTAAGTGCTCCTAGGCTGGTGGTTTAAACCCTGGGAGCTGTGGTTGGTTGGTATTGTTGCTCTCTTCATGGGGCCACAAACCCTTTCAGCTCCAATGGCCTTCACTCTGACTCCTCCATTGGGTGCCCCATTATCAGTTCAATGGCTAGTTGTGAGCATCTGCCTCTGAATATGTCAGACTCTTGAAGACCTTTGAGGAGACATCCATATCAGGCTCTTATCAGCATGCACTTCCTGACTTTCACATCAGCATCTACCTTTGGTGACTGCACATAGGATGGATACTCAGGTGGAATGGTCTTCAGATGGCCCCTCCTTCAGTTTCTGTCCCTCACTTTGTCTCCATATTTGCTCCCTTGAGTATTTTGTTGCTCCTTCTAAGAAGGACCGAATCACCCCCACTTGGTCTTCCTTCTTCATGAGCTTCATGTGGCCTGTGAGTTGCATCTTGGGCATTTCAAGGTTCTAGGCTAATATCCAATAATCAGTGAGTGAATACCATGTGTGTTCTTTTGTGAGTGGGTTACCTCACTCAGGATGATATTTTCTAGTTCCATCCATTTACCTAAGAATTTCATGAATTTTTAATAGCTGAATAATACTCCACTGTGTAAATATACCACATTTTTTGAATCCATTCCTCAGTTGAAGGACATCTGAGTTCTTTCCAGCTCCTGGCTATTATAAACAAGGCTGCTATGAACACAGTTGAGCATATGTCCTTATTATATGTTCGAGCATCTTCTGGGTATATGCCTAGGAGTGGTATAGCTGGATCCTCAGGTAATGCTATGTCCAATTTTCTGAGGAACCGCCAGACTGATTTCCAAAGTGGTTGCACCATCTTGCAGTCCCACCAACAATGGAGGAGTGTTCCTCTTTCTCCACACCCTCGCCAGCATCTACTATCACCTGAGTTTTTAATCTTAGCCATTCTGACTGGTGTGAGATGGAATCTCAGGGTTGTTTTGATTTGCGTTTCCCTGCTGACTAAGGATACTGAACATTTCTTTAGGTGCTTCTCGGCCATTTGAGGTTCTTCCGTTGAAAATTCTTTGTTAAGCTCTATACCCCATTTTTTAGTAGGGTAATTTGGTTGTCTGGAGTCTAATTTCTTGAGTTCTTTGTACATATTGGATATTAGCCCTCTATCAGATGAAGGACTGGTAAAGATCTTTTCCCAATTTGTTGGTTGTCCTTTTGTCCTATTGACAGTGTCCTTTGCCTTACAGAAACTTTGCAATTTTATGAAGT
>NW_021621449.1:3322723-3324256 GCF_004785775.1 Grammomys surdaster
GTCTTCAATTCTATTCCATTGATCTTCCTGCCTGTCTCTGTACCAATACCATATAGTTTTTATCACTATTGCTCTGTAGTACAGCTTGAGGTCAGGGATGGTGATTCCTCCCGAAGTTCTTTTATTGTTCAGAATAGTTTTCGCTATCCTGGGTTTTTTGTTATTCCATATGAATTTGAGAATTTCCTTTTCTAACTCTGTGAAGAATTGAGTTGGGATTTTAATGGGGATTGCATTGAATCTGTAGATTGCTTTTGGCAGGATGGCCATTTTTATTATATTAATCCTGCCAATCCATGAGCATGGGAGATCTTTCCATCTTCTGAGATCTTCTTCAATTTCTTTCTTCAGAGACTTGAAGTTCTTGTCATAGAGGTCTTTCACTTGCTTGGTTAGATTCACACCAAGGTATTTTATATTATTTGCAACTATTGTGAAGGGTGTCATTTCCCTAATTTCTTTTTCAGTCTGTTTATCTTTCATGTAGAGGAAGGCTACTGATTTGTTTGAGTTGATTTTATAACCAGCCACTTTGCTGAAGTTGTTTATCAGGTTTAGGAGTTCTCTGGTGGAAGTTTGGGGGTCACTTAAGTATACTATCATATCATCTGCAAATAGTGATATTTTGACTTCTTCCTTTCCTATTTGTATCCCTTTGACTTCTTTTTGTTGTCTAATTACTCTGGCTAGGACTTCCAGTACTATATTGAATAGGTAGGGGGAGAGTGGGCAGCCTTGTCTAGTCCCTGATCTCAGTGGGATTGCTTCAAGTTTCTCTCTGTTTAGTTTGATGTTAGCTACTGGCTTGCTGTAAATTGCTTTTACTATGTTTAGGTAGGGGCCTTGAACTCCTGATCTTTCCAAGACTTTTATCATGAAGGGATGTTGAATTTTGTCAAATGCTTTCTCAGCATCTAGTGAGATGATCATGTGGTTTTTTTCTTTGAGTTTGTTTATATAGTGGATTACATTGATGGATTTCCGAATATTGAACCATCCCTGCATTCCTGGGATAAAACCTACTTGATCATGATGGATGATTGTTTTGATGCGTTCTTGGATTCGATTTGCTAGAATTTCATTGAGTATTTTTGCATCGATGTTCATAAGGGAGATTGGTCTGAAGTTCTCTTTCTTTGTCGAGTCTCTGTGGGGTTTGGGTATGAGTGTAATTGTAACTTCATAGAACGAATTGGGTAGTGTTCCTTCTGTTTCTGTTTTGTGGAATAGTTTGAATAGAATTGGTATTAGGTCTTCCTTGAAGGTCTGATAGAATTCAGCACTAAAACCATCTGGTCCTGGGCTTTTTTTAGTGGGGAGACTTTTAATGACTGCTGCTATTTCCTGAGGGGTTATGGGACTATTTAGATGGTTTATCTGCTCCTGGTTTAACTTCGGTACCTGGTATCTGTCTAGGAAATTGTCCATTTCATCCAGGTTTTCCAGTTTTGTTGAGTATAGGCCTTTGTAGTAAGATCTGATGATTTTTTGAATTTCTTCAGTTTCTGTTGTTATGTCTCCCTTTTCAGTTCT
>NW_021621449.1:3324266-3325145 GCF_004785775.1 Grammomys surdaster
TTCCTCTTAGCACTGCCTTCATGGAGTCCCACAAGTTTTGGTATGATGTGTCCTCATTTTCATTGAATTCTAAAAAGTCTTTAATTTCTTTCTTTATTTCTCCATTGACCAAGTCATCATTGAGTAGAGAGTTGTTCAGTTTCCATGTGCACGTGGGTTTTCCATTGGTTTTGTCATTATTAAAGACCAGTCTTAGTCCGTGGTGATCTGATAAGATGCAAGGGATTATTTCAATCTTTTTGTATCTGTAGAGGGTTGTTTTGTGACCAATTATATGGTCTATTTTGGAGACGGTACCATGAGGTGCTGAGAAAAAGGTATATTCTTTTGTTTTAGGATGAAATGTTCTATAGATGTCTGTTAAGTCCATTTGGTTCATAACTTCTGTTAATGTCAAAGTGTCTCTGTTTAGTTTCTGTTTCCATGATCTGTCCATTGCTGAGAGTGGGATGTTGAAATTCTCCACTATTATTGTGTGAGGTGTAATGTGTGCTTTGAGTTTTAGTAAAGTTTCTTTTATGTATGTAGGTGCCCTTGCATTTGGAGCATAGATGTTCAGAATTGAGAGTTCACCTTGGTAGATTTTTCCTTTGATGAGTATGAAGTGTCCTTCCTTATCTTTTTTGATTAATTTTGGATGAAAGTCGATTTTATTTGATATTAGAATGGCTACTCCAGCTTGTTTCTTGGGACCATTGGCTTGGAAAATTGTTTTCCACCCTTTTATTCTGAGGTAGTGTCTGTCTTTGTCACTGAGGTGCGTTTCTTGTATGCAGCAAAATTCTGGGTCTTGTTTGTGTATCCAGTCTGATAGTCTGCGTCTTTTTATTGGGGAATTGAGACCATTGATGTTAAGAGATATTAAGGAAAAATGATTGT
>NW_021621449.1:3325155-3354485 GCF_004785775.1 Grammomys surdaster
TCTTCTGGCTTTTATAGTCTCTGGTGAGAAGTCTGGTGTAATTCTTATAGGTCTGCCTTTATATGTTACTTGACCTTTTTCCCTTACTGCTTTTAGTATTTTTTTCTTTGTTTTGTGCATCTGATGTTTTGATTATTATGTGACGGGAGGTATTTCTTTTCTGGTCTATTCTATTTGGTGTTCTGTTGGCTTCTTGTATGTTTATGGATATCTTGTTCTTTACGTTAGGGACATTTTCCTCAATAATTTTGTTGAAGATATTTACTGGCCCTTTAAGTTGGGAATCTTCACCCTCATCTATACCTATTATCCTTAGGTTTGGTCTTCTCATTGTGTCCTGGATTTCCTGGATGTTTTGAGTTAGGAGTTTTTTGCATTTTGCATTTTCTTTGACAACTGTGTCAATATTTTCCACTGTATCTTCTGCATTTGAGATTCTCTCTTCTATCTCTTATATTCAGTTGGTGATGCTTGCATCTATGACTCCTGATCTCTTTCTTAGGTTTTCTATCTCCATGGTTGTCTCCCTTTGAGCTTTCTTTATTGTTTCTATTTCCATTTTCAGATCCTGAATGTTTTTGTTTAATTCCTTCTTTGTGTTTTCTTGCATTTCTTTAAGGGATTTCTGTGATTCCTCTTTAAGGGCTTCTACCTGTTTACTTGTACTCTCCTGTATTTCTTTAAGGGAGTTACTTAATTCCTTCTTATAGTCCTCTATCATTGTCATGAGAAGTGATTTTATTCTGAATCCTGCTTTTCAGGTGTGATGGGGTGTCCAGGACTTGCTATATTGGGAGAACTGGGTACTGATGATGCCAAGAAACTTTGGTTTCTGTTGCTTATATTCTTGCGCTTGCCTTTCGCCATCTGGTTAACTCTAGTGTTACCTGCCCTCACTGTGTAAGACTGGAGTCAATATTTCCAGTTATCTTGCTTGTTGCAGAGCTCCTCAGAGTCCAGATGTCTCTGTGGTCTTATGATCCTCATCTCCTGGGTGGAAGAACTCCAGGGACTCAGGCCACCTCTTGGATCTGGAAATCCTTCTGCTCTGGGTGCAGTGGTTCCTCTAGGATGGCTCAGGATACGATGTCTCCCAAGTGCAAACCACCTTGGTATCTGCTGCTCTGAGTGCAGTGGCTCCTCGGCTGTTCTGAGTGCAGTGGCACCTCTAGGATGGCTCAGGATTCAGTATCTCCACAGGAGCAGACCAACTCTGTGTTGGCTGCTCTGAGTCCAATGGCTCCTCTAGGATGACTCAGGATTCAGTATCTCCACAGGACAGGAGCAGACCAACTCTATGTCTGCCCCAGCCCAAAGGACCAGGCAGGGGCAGAAGGGAAGTGGCATTCCGGAGGGGGGGTTGGGTAGCTGCTGTGTCCTGAATGTCCCTGGCTCCCAGATGTATCCTACTGGGGCTTAGGGAGTGAGATGGAGTTCTTACTGGCTGCTTTGAGTGCAGTGGCTCCTCTCAGATGACTCAGGATTCAGTATCTCCACAGGAGCAGACCAACTCTGTGTCTGCCCCAGCCCCTATAACTTCTCTTAGTTTCTCTCTGTCTCTGCTTAGTGTCTGTTTCCATGATCTGTTCATTGGTGAGAGTGGGGTGTTGAAGTCTCCCACATTTTTGTGTAAGGTACAATGTGCACTTTGAGCTTTAGTAAAGTTTCATTTATGAATGTGGGTGCCCTTGTGTTTGTATCAGAGATATTCAGAATTGTGAGTTCATCCTGGTAGATTTTTCCTTTGACAAGTATAAAGTGTCCTACCTTATCTTTTTTGATAACTTTTGGTTGAAAGTTGATTTTATTCTATATTATATTGGCTACTTCAGCTTGTTTCTTGGGACCATTTGCTTAGAAATTTTTTTTCCAGCCTTCTACTCTGTTTTTGTCACTTAGTTGTGTTTTCTGTATGCAGCAAAATACTGGGTCCTGTTTACATATCTTTCTGTTAGTCTATGTGTTTTTCTTGGGGAATTGAGTCCATTGATGCTACAAGATATTAAGGAAAAGTGAATGTTGCTTCCTCTTATTTTTGTTATTAGAGATGGAGTTATGTTTGTGTAGCTATCTTTGTTTGGGTTTGTTGGAAGAAGGATAATTTCTTGCCTTGTGTTGGAATTTTCCATTTATTATCTGTTGTAGAGCTGGATTTGTGGAAAGAAATTGTGTAAATTTTGTTTTGTCATGGAATATCTTGGTTTCTCCATCTATGGTCATTGAGAGTTTTACCTGGGTATAGTAGCCTGGGCTGGTGTTTGTGTTCTCTTAGGGTCTGTATGACATCTGTCCAGGATCTTCTGGCTTTCCTAGCCTCTGGTGAGAAGTCTGGTGTAATTCTGATAGGTCTGTCCTTATAAGTTACTTGACCTTTTTCCCTTACTGCTTTTAATATTCTTTCTTTGTTCCGTGAGTTTGGTGTTTTGATTATTATGTGACAGGAGCAATTTCTTTTCTAGTCTAGTCTATTTGGAGTTCTGTAAGCTTCTTGTATGTTCATGGGCATCTCTTTATTTAAGTTAGGAAAGTTTTCTCTATAATTCTTTTGAAGACATTTATTGGCCCTTTGATTTTGGAATCTTCACTCTCTTCTATACCTGTTAGAATTCAATTTGTTCTTCTCATTGTGTCCTGGATTTCCTGGATGTTTTGGGTTAAGAGCTTTTTGCATTTTGTATTTTCTTTGACCTTTGTGTCAATGTTTTCTATGGTATCTTTTGCACCTGAGATTCTCTCTTTTATTTCTTGTATTCTGTTGATAATTCTTGCATCCATGACTCCTGATTTTTTTTTTTTTAGGTTTTCTATCTCCTGGGTAATCTCTTTTTTGATTTCTTTATTGTTTCTACTTCCATTTTTAGGTCCTGGATAGTTTTGTTCAATGCCTTACCTGTTTTTTCTGTTTTCCTTTAATTTTTAAAGGGATTTTTGTGTTTCCTCTTTAAGAGCTTCTACCTGTTTACCTATGTTTTCCTGTATTTCTTTAAGAGAATTATTTATGTCATTCTTAAAGTCCTCAATCATCACCATGAGATGTGATTTTAAGTCTGAATATTGTCTTTCTGGTGTGATGGGGTGTCCAGGACTTGCTATGGTTGGAGAATTGGATTCTGATGATGCCAAGTAACCTCAGTTTCTGTTGCTTACATTCTTGTGCTTGCATTTGCTGTCTGTTTATCTCTAGTGCTGCCTTCACTCAATGTGTCTTACTGGAGCCTGTCTCTCCTGTTATCTTGGCTGTATCAGAGCTCCTCAGAGTCCAGTTGTCTCTCTGATCCAGTGATCCTGTGTGTCAGAGCTTCTGGGAGTCAGGCTTCCTCTGTAATCCAGTTGTCTCTGTAATCCTATGATCCTGTGTGTGTTAGAGTTCCTGGGAGGCCAGCTTCCTCTGTGATCCTGGTGTTGTTAGATCTCCTGGGAGTCTAGCTTCCTCTGAGTATTGTGAGATTGATTGCAGAGGTAGTGCCCTAGGTCTGCTCAGTGCACAGGCTCAGAGTGGATAGAATCCATGCCAGTGTGTCAGGGTATGGTGTCTTCAAGGGAGCAGACAAGCTAAGAGTCAGCTGCTCTGAGTGCAGTAGATCCTCAACTGCTCTGAGTGAACCAGATTCTCTGGGCTGGGTTTGAATATGGTGTCTTCCCGGAAGCAGACCAGTTATGAGTCTGCCCCAGCAAGAAGGGCCAGGCAGAGAGGGTGGAAGGGGAGTGGTATTCTGGAGGGCAGAGTTTTCATGGGTGATGTGTACCTAGTGGTCTCCCAGCTGCATTTCTGGGAATTTGTGTCCTGAGGAAGGGTTCTTATCAACTGCTCTGAGTGCAGCAGATCCTCTGGGATGGATTTGAATATCGTGTCTTTCCAGTAGCAGACCACCTATGAGTCTGCTCCAGGGAGAAGGGCCAGGTGTAGGGGTCTCCTGTATTTCTTTAAAGGTGTTTTTTATGTTGTCCTCAAGTTCCTTTATCATCTTGATGAGATTGGATTTTAGAGTAGAATCTTGCTTTTCAGGTGTGTTCAGGTATCTAGGGCTTGCTGTGGTTGGAGAACTGGGTCTGATCTTGCCAAGTGTTATTGCTTTCTGATGCTTATGTCCTTGCACTTGACTCTTGTCATCTGGTTATCTCTGGTGTTAATTAGCCTTGCTGTCTCTGACTTGAGCCTGTCTCTCCTGTGAGCCTGGTTATGTTGGACCTCCTTGTGCCAGGTTGTCCCTGGGTCTGGAAGGGTTTGGAGTGCCTGACCTGTGTATCTGGCTGTGTCAGAACTCCTGTAGGGTCACACTCTCTCTGGGGTTAGATAGGTTGTCTGGGGAAGAAGCACAGTATCTGCTTGCGGGAGCAGATGTAAACCCGAAGGAAGGTGTGTCTTCAGAGAGGCAGAAGATCCTGTGTCCTCTGGGCCCAGTTAGGGCAAGTATTGAGATGGGGAGGACTCACCTGTGAGCCTGAGGGGTCAAGTTGTCTGTGGGTGTGGACAGGGCGGTGTGAAGGCTTGAGCACAGGATCTGCTCCCAGGCACAGATATGAACTGGAAGGAACTATAAAAAAACATTTTTATCTATTTCTCTTTTTCTTTCCTTCCTTTGGAGAATTCATTTTATTACTTTCAAACTTAATATTTCTTCTTACTGTCTATGTTCAATTTTTCTTTTGTTTCTTTAGCAACTGTGCATCTTTCACAATATTTCTTTTTCTCTTCCTCTCCTTCAGTGACTTTACTTTCTAGGGTTATTTTCTTATTTTTCTTTTGCTGCTTTCTATCTTAATATCTTACTTTGCATTTTATATTTTAAAAAGTCTTTCTTCTGAGGATTTTCTGTAAGCATTTACCTTACTGTCTCCTTGTCAGCTTTTCAGCCTTGAGCTGCTGTCATGGCCAAAGATCCCTAGGAGCATCAGTCTGTGCAGGACTGCAGCTGACCCTGTGAGCCAAGCCTTAGAGGGCCAGGCCACTGGCTGCGGCACCTGATGGGAAGGGGCAGTTTTACCCAGTGAGTACAACAAACCTGCCAGAGAGATTTCTGTGTTTTCTCACCTTGGCTCCCAGAAGTATTCCTGTGTGGCCACAGGGGCTCTGAGTTCACCCTTTCCTGTGGTTTTCACCACCTGGCCTGCTCATATGCCCCTCTCAAGTGCTCTACTGCAGGGACTCTTAAAAGTCCTAAGCCTTTTTTTTCAGATGAGTGAGCACTGGACCTGACTGAGAGACTGTAGTTGTTAAGAAACATGCTCTGTGTCCTGGGCTTTTCTAGGCTTTCTTTGGCTCTTTGCTCAGATTATATGCATCCACTTGGGACATAAAGTTGGGCAGGTATAGAGGAGAGACAGGCCTGGCCCAGGTAGAGGACACGAGGCTTCAGGAATGGCTATTTGGATGCTCATTTTCTTCATTCTTAACAGTGACTTATCAGTTTACAATGGACAAGCCCAATACAAGATTGTCTGAACTTCACACATACCATTCCAGTTTTACCTGCTTCAGTGAAGGGACTATGGTGTCAGGTGAGTTACACTATTTCCCTAGAGTTGGATGAATGGGGGAGGGAGAGAGGAGTGTGATGGGGAGGAAAAGGGATGGGAGAAGGGAGGGAGAGGGGGAGAAAAATGGTGAGGGAGAGGGATGAATAAAGAGAGGGAGAGGTGGAGGGAGAGAGAAAGAGAGGAAAAGTAGAGAGAGAGAAGAGGAGGAAGAGGAAGAAGTTGTGATCAAGATTGAGTTTAAGATTTATTATACTGTGTGTGTATGTGAGTGTGTGTGTTTGTGTGTGTTTGTGTATATGTGTGTGTGGTAAGTATAATTGTGTGTATGTAGTGTGTGTGTGGTTTGTATATATATGTGTAAGTGTGTGGTGTGTAGGTGTTTTGTTGGGCTTTTTCTTGATTTCTTTAAGGGATTTTTATTCATTTTCTTACATCCATCATCTTCATAAAGTTGATTCTGAGGTCTTTTTTTTTATGCTTTAGCTGTGTTAGGATATTCAGGGCTTGCTCTAGTATGTGATAGCTGGGACAAGTCTGAGTCTGTCTTTGTTGGGTGGATGTTTTATTTCCTGGTTTCTGTTTCATCTCTAGTCTTCTGGTCTGTGTGGCCTGTTGGTTGAGGAGAGGTTCTCTGCTTCTGTTGGGAGTTGGACTTCTCAAGGCACCCATAGTCCCTTGTTGAACAGGGGTTCTCTGTTAGAGTTGCAGCTGGGACAGAGTGTTGAGTAGGAAAGAGGATATTGCGGGTAGTATCTGGGGTGCACAAAGTGCCTGCATGAGGTTCAAGAGTTGGCAGTCTATTTGGAGTTCTGGCATTTGTTCTGGCTTCTGGTCTAGCAATGAGTCTTAGCCTGAGTTTTTCAACTGTTCTTCTGGCTGCTATAGCCTGCACTTGTGCAGGGGATAGAGTCTGGAGTTGGGGTCAGGGACAAGGCAAAGTGGTGGTGGTGGAGGATTGTGTCTTTTGGACCTGAGGGAGTAAGAGTGTCCACAGGCAAGCTGCCTACCTGTTCTGGCTAGAAGGGTCTACATGTGAGTAGGAGTTGTTTTCCTGAGTTGTTTGATGTTTCTAATAGATTCTGAGGTGGCACATATTAAGAGGTGGAGTCCACCTGTACATTTACATCAGACTAGAAAATCTGACATGTATGCCTTCATTTGTCTTCACAAGTCTTGTGTGTGAAAAGGATTCTGTTACTCATATTTCCCTAGCTTCTGTCATTCTGAACCGTCTCTGCACACTTGCTATATCTCATCTCAGTTTATATATACTTAATATATATAATATATATTACATAGACTATAAGGGTTCAATAATCATTGAAGGAAGACTCCAGATTCAAATAATATGCAAAAGAAGGAATATTTGTTTTGCAGAAACTACCAGCATGCAGTGGTCTGCCATTCATTCAACCATGGCAATGAGAAGATAAGCTTGCAGGCTCCTCTTTAAGTGCAGTTAGGGAAACTTCAAAGATTAGGTTAATTTTAATATGATTGTTTCGGTAAGCAGCAAGTACAGTAGTGCATTTTTGGTTGGTTGCTCTATTAGTTTTACCATTTTTGATCATGCCTTAGAGAAATTCCAGGAACTGTCTCAGTCCTTGGTTTGACTATCTCTCTCAGCTAGGTTACTGATTAATGGACCATTTTCTCTGATTTTTTTTTCTAAGAAGCCTTTTCTACTTTTTTGCAAAACTGAAACTTAAGGCCTAAAGTGGCTGCCTGTTATAAAATGGAGGGGGTTAGGTCCTCTCAACACTACATATATATTATATATATAATGAAGAAAATAAAGCCTCATGTCATGAATATAAATTACTTAATGCTTGAAGAGATTCCTTGACAACAGTTTTAAATTTACAGAAGATTTTTTGTGATAATATAAAGACTTTGTGTTAACCCTACATGTATAAACACTGTCCCCTATATGAGCATTTTATATGAGCAATTGGGATTGGTAACACCAGTGAGTTAACACTGATGGTAACCCTGATTGAAGTTTACAATTTCTAGACTTTCATCTGGGACACTATGTTGTGCTCTACTGTTACAACTCTTTAGTCTTCTCTTGGTTGTAGTATGTCATCAGAAGATACTTGTTTTCAGTCATTCTGATCAGCATGATGACTAATCTGGTATCTTATAGGATATTGTTCTATTAAAATTTGAGGAATTATTTTTGAGGAGGTGGATGACAGTTATTAAATGCTAGTCTAATCACACTGTACATAGGGTCTAAATTATAAAAGTTTTATAGACTGTTGACTTTACCTGATAGTCTACTTCAGGTATGCTATTTGAAAGCATATCATCTTTTTTTATCATCTCAATCTTTAGAAAACATTTATTCTTCTCTGACACAACACGTCCCAACTGAAGCCTCCCCATCTTCTATTACCCCTGTCCCAATACTTTGCTTATTTCCCAGATCTACTGCTCCCCTATTTCCTTTCAGAAAAAAACAGGCCTCCTCTACTCATGGGAACCCTTTCCTCCTACTGGGATGCCTTAACCAGCCTTGATCTGAGTGGTTTTGTATCATGAAAATGTAATTTCTTAGTAGCTCACTTAAGGCTGCATGCTTTGGCCATTCATTCTTCCATCTCTTTCCATTGTCTGATGTTTTCTCATCTCTTTGATATTTTTGATTTCTATTTAAACACATAGGGATATATATATATCTGTTTGTGAATATATCTCTGTATTTCTGGTACAATGTGTTTCTCAATTCTTTGTTTTATTTTTTTTGTATTTTATAAATTTTTTATTTATTGTAGTCAGTTTAAAAATCATAATAGGAGATTATCTTTCTTTCTTTCTTGCATTCTTTCATTCATTAAATCTGTTTTTCTCTGTTATTTAATTCAATTTCTATGGTTTTTGTTTCTCTAGTTATCTGATTTCTCTGTCACCTCCATTCTACCAGAACCAATACATTTAAAAGATATTCTTCTCTTAAATATTTCTCTATTACAAAATGGAAAACATATAATCACAGATACAAAGAATTGTGCTTAAATGCAGTAAATTTTTATTTGCATTTTTACCTTACTTATGCATTCTATTCATATTTATTTCTAGAATCTTTGTTATATTTTTGTGAGACTCAGATGATTTGCTTTAAATCCTCAGAGTCTGGGTGTCCTTTCCACTTTGTTTTTCTTGCTTTTCCTGACAGCACTCCAGTTGGACAAAGGGCCCTGACATTAGAGATAATGGAGGTAGACTTGGGTATCTTGGCACCTAAGGGTAAGGAACTCCTGCTGCATCTGATTGCAGTTGGGAGTCCTAGCATTCATGTGGTCTCTGCACACAAGCAGCTTTTAGGATTACTTTATTCCATTGCATTTACATTTCCTTCTTCCCCCAAAGACAAAGTCTGGAGCTGTTGTCCAAAGGATTGGAAGCTACTTGGTTCCCACTGCTACTTGGTTCCCACAGTTACTTCAACTGACTCAGCAGCATCTTGGATGAAGAGTGAGGAAAAGTGCTCTCAAATGGGTGCTCATCTGCTGGTGATCCATAGCCAGAAAGAACAGGTGCGTTCTGGGAGAGACTGGGGCCTGATCCCAGCATGCTGTCTACCTGTTTCTACTAAGAGGGAGGTTTTTTTTTTTTTTTTTTTGGAATTTTTTTTTTTAATAAATAATTTATTTATTTTTGAACATGAAATGCTTTTTTATAGCATGTTTCACAAGGGGAGGGGGTAAGAGGGGCCAGATGGTGGAAAAGTACAAAATCTTCTTGGCCTGTGCCTTGAAACATGTCATGGTCTATACGGTACACTGCCTTGAATTATGATCTACCTGCTGTTCTTCAGAAGATATGGTACACTGCTTGAGTTATGGTCTCCCTGCTATTCTTAAGATGATATGGTACACTGCTTTGAGTCTATCTGCAGTTGCCAAGCAGGATCTTGCAGTTGCCAAGCTTCAGAGGACATTGTGCAGGTGGGGAAAGGTGGGGGGTGAGGGTAAGGGCGAGGGTCCTGGCTTCTGGCATCTCCCCCTTCTCTGTTTAGTTAGAGAAGGCATCTTATGATCAATCCCAACTATGTGAATTTTGAATTTGGATGTCTAATTATGGGGGGGTCTTAGACAAGTTCACAACCCCAAAACACTGATGTGAGACGAGTCAGTCACATCGATGGTCGAAGGTTTTAGGCTGTCGACGATGGGCAACATCAAGGGACTCCGATGTGGGTGAAAGGAGGGTGAGGGCCCTGTCTTAGGCCATGTAGGCTGCACCCACTCCCAGCACCACGCACTCCTTTTCGGCTGCATTGGGTGGGCCCCTGGGAAGTGGACCTACAATAATCCCGTCATTGGGCTAACTCACAGCCATCCTAGTCCCTTGTAAATGTTCAATTTACCAACCATTTGTCAGTTTGGGGTGTAATATTGTCATAAAGGAAGGCTCCCCAACGTTAGCGGCCATATCAAGGGCGGCCTTGGTTTAGAAAAAAGCCAATTTTTGTTGTGGTGATCAAGAGGCCAAGCTCTCTATTGAGAGAAACGGGGGCAAAGCCAGGCATACCAGGAACCCTTCTGGAGGGCGTGGAAGTCTAGCGGTCGACCGTAGGGGGGAGGCAGGGGAGCTGGCAGCTGTGTCAGTCTCCTGCAGAGTCACTTCTGGATCCTCTTCAATTTTCGGCTGATGGTAATGAACTTCAACCGTCTTCTTGATGGCAGCATCAACCTGGTTCCGTGGATGACAGGTCGCGGGTTTTGATCTCTGTCTCGCTTAATCTTGATGTCCTGCGCACATCCTCTCAATGAGGGTCTGTCCAGAGGGGTCCGTTCCTCGAGCCCCACGTCTGGGTGCCACTTGACCCGACTGGCAGGCCCTAGTTATTCGTGGGGGCGAGGAGGACTGCAACCTGCTATTCTTCAGAAGATATGGTACACTGCTTGAGTTATGGTCTCCTTGCTATTCTTCAGATGATATGGTACACTGCTTTGAGTCTATCTGCAGTTTCCAAGCAGGATCTTGCAGTTGCCAAGCTTCAGGGAACCTTGTGTAGCTGGGAAAAGGTAGGGGGTGAGGGTAAGGGCGAGGATCCTGACTTCTGGCCCATCTGGATTAGAACTTCTAATGGCAGGCATCACGGGTGATTCATTTTTGCCTGGAAAGAAAAAAGAAGGGGATTCTCAGGGAGATTTCTCTTCCCTGGATGTAAATTATTATTCATCGTATTTATGGTTGGGCCTGGCTTTGTGAGTGTATCTATTTTTTTCATTAATATTTATGGTAGCCGGTTAGCTGTGCCTTCTGTGGTATTGGACAGGCATATCAGTCCTCGGCTCCATAAGGGAACTGGGTCTGGGGCATTCCCTTTACGGGTATGAGGGTCCTTCCCCATATCTGTGGCAAAGTTTTGTTGGTCTTGGTGGTGCCCGAGGTCACCAACATGGTCAGCAAGAGATTTGCCATGAGCTTTCAGCTTAAGAGAGAGAAAAGTGAACAAGGCATGATGGAGAGTATTTCTGGGGGGCTCCTTCTGAGGGGGTACCGTTCCCCCTCTTTTATTTTTAAAGCCAATTTTTCAGAGTTCTTGTAAAATCAGGGCTGAAGCGCCAACAGTTGCTCCTTCTACACTCAGAGAGTCATGAAGACCTTATTTAAGGATATATAAATCTATATTTATAATCTTTTGTCAAAGGACTTTTATAGCACCACTGACAATTAATCAGACTATATGATATACCGATTGGAAATAGCTTTTTCTACTTTTTGTGAGATTACCTCTCTTCTGTCAATTAACTGTTGAGGAAGTTAGGGTTTACCTCTCTCTTGAGAATATTGATCAGAGATTTAAGTTCTTTTGTGGAGAGCTTAAAATAGGATCTTAGCCAATTTGCAACTCCTAGAAACTTTTGAAATTAATTTAAGATAAGTAAACTCCCTTTTTTTAAAAAAATCCTTTATCTGTGTGGGTTTTTTATTGGGTATTATACGTATTTACCTTTCAATGTTATCTCCTTTCTCATTCTCCCCCAAGATCCTTTATCCCATACCCACTCCTCCTAATTTTTGTGATGGTGTGCTCCAAACATCCTCCCAGTCCCATCTCCCTGCTCTCGAATTCCCACACAGTAGGGAATCCAAACTTTCGGGGACCTTGGCCCTCCACTTTCACTGAAGTCTAACAAGGACACAAGAGGGAGGTTTTTGATTTGGGTGTTAGTGCTGTGGCAGAAGGCTTTCCAGCAGATATGCAGGAATGGTGGCTTCAGCCTTTGCCTTCCACACCTTGGTCGTGTTTCAGTGGAACTAAACCCCAAGGGACCATGGCATCAGAAATGCAGCATGTGAGGATGAAGGGAAGTATGAAAGGTTTCTGCTTGAAAGACCAGTTTGTGATTTCTGCACTCTAATGCTTCCTGTAGTATCAAGTGCCTTACATAGAAGGGATCACTGAAACAGGACCAAACTGGAAGGATCATGACCAGCCATCAGAAATGAGTTATCTGAAGTTATGAATGGAGAATGATTAGATGTATCAAATTCTCTCATACATAATTATCAAGAATGGTATTAGTGAAGAAAAGAGGGGAGTGAGTCTGAGATGAGAATTCATTATGATCATGGAAAGAGATTGTTTTCCAAAGTTGTCAAAACATGAGTCATGAATGACAGTGTCCTGATAATCTGGAGGAGATGTGTACTTCTGGGCCTTAGATGCAGGGTTGGGGGTCGGGGTGGGGGAAGTCCACGCCTGGTGGCAAGGAGTATACTCTTGAAGAAGGAAAGAAGGCATACACTCCAGGGTGGAGAAGATGACGTGTGCTTCTGGAGGTGTGTGTGTGGGGGTGCTCTTTTATTTCTTGATCCTTTGTATTCTCATCTCTGTGTGACCAGAAAAAATTGTTCAAAATATCACAGTGTACCTCTACTGTGTACAGTTATTGATATTAATCTCAAATTTGAAAACTATTTAAAGGCCTAGAGAGATGAAGTAGGATTTCATTATTATATATTTGCATATGTACATCATACTGAAATCTATAATTTTGTGTCATTGAAATAAGTTTTAAAAGGTATTATAAGAAATTCTGTAACAGGAAATGAATCACTTAGTCCAGGCTGAAAGCTGTATCTTTGTTTCCCCTTAGGATTTCATCACCAACATCCTGAGCACTCATGCTGCTTATTTTATAGGGTTGAGGGATTCAGGTCATCGACAATGGCAATGGGTTGATCAGACACCATACGATGAGAGTGCCACGTAAGTCTAGACCTAAATAGAGGAATCCTGGGCTCTGTAGCATGAGACAAATTTGGGATATCCTAGTTGTTGATTATGAAAGTAAACTAGCTTTCTCCTGGTGTTACTGCTGGAAATGAAATCATTTTTACTCGCCCATTTATTCATCACAGGAGTCCTATGAGACACACATTATTGATATTCCCAGTAGAGATGAGGAAATTCAGTTTGGAGAATGTAGAAGATAAGAAACCAGGGCACCCATTCAAGGTCCTTACACCTAGGTGTGTTTCATTTTCCTTTCAGTTTTTCAGACTATATGATTAAAAATAGACTTTAATTCATATTAATTCATGTGTCTCTATGTATGTTTCTGTAAGGGACTATTATGTGTATTTGGTTGTCTGTGGAGCCCACAGACATAGGTGTTGGATACCCTGGAGCTGGGTGGTACAGGTGTAAATCTGGATAACATGAGTTCTGGGAACAGAACCCTCAATTTTTTTTGAAAAACAGCAAGCATTTTTAACATCCCATCTACCTGTCTAGCCCCCATTTATATCTTTAGAAGAAAAATTGGTGTCAAGATCATAACTGATTATTTCTTATAAATTGAAAGCCTTCAATCTGATGTTGTATTTAATATTTATGAAATGACTTAAAAAATCTTACGACTTTAGTATGTTGCCATATTGTGTTATTATATCTGATTTAAGAAATATGTAGTGTGTTGTGTTTTAAAACAAACCTCAAACATTTGATTTTACCAATGAATACTCAGAAACTGATGCTGAGATAAAATACTGCTATCTCAGAGAGGAAGAGAAGCCCTCATCTTACCTTCTAACTCAGCCCATGTCCCAGAAGGAAAAAGTCCCTTCTCCATGCTGTCTTAAAATCCCTAGAAACTCAATGTTCCTCCTTTACTTTCTGTGTATCCCTCTATCCATCCTCTAGACTGCCTCTCACTCTCAATGGTGCTTTTTTATGTTCACTCACTGTGAACTGGTTATTTCTCTACCTCTCTATGGTTGACTTTATTTAATCCTGATTACAGAAAGTTCTTGGATTGAAGATGTGTGCTAGGACTGAGCCATACCACGACTTGTTTATAATAAACAGAAACCTCTTGAATTAAAGACTGAGACAAACTGCAGCTAGAAAAAGTTTTTTTCCAGTTCATAATCTTGGGGCTCACAATGTGATTAAATATCTTGCAACAATAGTGAGGTTATTGTTATCAATTTTCAGAGAAGACAACTATGACTCCTGAATTTAAATTATTTGTTCTTTATGACAGAAATAACCATATTAACTGGAGGTTTCAACTAGTTCTTCAGTCTCTAAAATAGTTCTTTTGTTTAATGGAAAAGCTTTATTAAAGCATGAGAATAAAAAGACCTTTTCAACATCTAGATAAGAGCAGTGGGTTGACTTCCCCTGGTACGAAGACCTAGGAATGAAGGAATAGCCTCCTGGATGGGTGTTGGAAGAACAGTTAAGTAATAATCTAAAAGAACATTGATGGTTGTGGTCCCTGTTATCCAGATAAGTATGAGATATGGGTGATGGAGAACACTTGATTTGTACGTTCTTTAATCTGGTCTCCAAAAATTCCAATCTCATCCTCAGGCTTGCTTCTTCTTGCTCCCTTTTTTTCAAGTGTTATTGTAGGAAACACCCTGATTCTCTTTCTTTCTTTTCAGATTCTGGCACAAAGGTGAGCCCAGCAGTGAGGATGAAAAATGTGTTATATTAAATCATCGGAATGATCAATGGGGCTGGAATGATATCCCTTGCAATCATAAACATAAGTCAGTTTGTCAGATGAAGAAAATATACTTATAAATCCAACATTCTCCATGAGCATTTGATTTAATTGTTATGCACCATTACTCGTACACCTGGGAAGTTCTACAAGTGGAAGCGTTGTCCACACAATTTAAGTGGGAAGCAAATTGTTATGCATATGAAAACAGTGCTCCACATATATCCTTGGGTATTCATCCATGTATTCTGTCATAAAATGAACTTTCATTGGGAATTTTTGACATGCTAGAGACAATACAGTGACCCTGTTGGGCACATATGGAGCTTTTCTGCCAACTCCTCAACATTTCATTTACTCACATCATTGTATGAGATGTTCCCCTGATCTGTCTGCTTTTCTGTTTTTTAATTACCTTTGGTTTTATTGACAAAATTGCAAAGTAAAATTATGTGTATATTTAAGTTATAGTGTCCGGATTAATTCACACACTTATTTACTTTGAAATATACATATATATTTACGGTGAAATAATTATCCAAAGCAGGTTAGCAACACCTCCCATTACTTAACATCATTGCAATATTATGTGTGTATGTGTGTGTGTTAAAAGCACTTATGATTATTGAAAGAAAATTCAGTTACACAGGATGGTGCTAACTGTTGTCATTCTTTTTTTTTTTTGAAAGAATGTATTTATTTTGGTCCTATAGTCCTAAATACACAACACTGTCCGTAAACAGAGTTCCTGGTTGAAAATTTTACATGAAATAATTTTGTTGCCAATTATTTTGGCATTGGAATTATTACTATTTGTGTAGCCCCAATTAGAGACACTTATGAATGGTCATTCTTTTTTTTTCATTTTGTAATTATTATTATTGTTATTATTTTAATTTTTATTTTTTTTGAATATGAAATGCTTTTTTATAGCATGTTTTACAAGGGGAGGGAGTAAGAGGGGTCAGGTGGTGGAAAAGTACAGAATCTTCTTGGCCTGTGCCTTGAAACGTGTCATGGTCTATATGGTACACTGCCTTGAATTATGATCTACCTGCTGTTCTTCAGAAGATATGGTACACTGCTTGAGTTATGGTCTCCCTGCTATTCTTCAGAAGATATGGTACACTGCTTTGAGTCTATATGCAGTTGCCAAGCAGGATCTTGCAGTTGCCAAGCTTCAGGGGACATTGTGCATGTGGGGAAAGGTAGGGGGTGAGGTTAAGGGCGAGGGTCCTGGCTTCTGGCATCTCCCCCTTCTCTGTTTAGTTAGAGAAGGCGTCTTATGATCAATCCCAACTATGTGAATTTTGAATTTGGATGTCTAATTATGGGGGGGTCTTAGACAAGTTCACAACCCCAAAACATTGATGTGAGACGAGTCACATCGATGGTCGGAGGCTTTAGGCTGTTGACGATGGGCAACGTCAAGGGACCCCGAGGTGGGTGAAAGGAGGGTGAGAGCCCTGTCTTAGGCCATGTAGGCTGCACCCACTCCCAGCACCACGCACTCCTTTTCGGCTGCATTGGGTGGGCCCCTGGGAAGTGGACCTACAATAATCCCGTCATTGGGCTAACTCACAGCCATCCTAGTCCCTTGTAAATGTTCAAGTTACCAACCATTTGTCAGTTTGGGGTGTAATATTGTCATAAAGGAAGGCTCCCCAATGTTAGCGGCCATATCAAGGGTGGCCTTGGTTTAGGAAAAAGCCATTTTTTGTTGGGGTGATCAAGAGGCCAAGCTCTCTAGCGAGAGAAAGGAGGGCAAAGCCAGGCATACCAGAACCCTTCTGGAGGGCGTGGAAGTCTAGGGGTCGACCATAGGGGGAGGCAGGGGAGCTGGCAGCTGTGTCAGTCTCCTGCGGAGTCACTTCTGGATCCTCTTCAGTTTTCAGCTGATGGTAATGAACTTCAACCGTCTTCTTCTTTTTTTTTTTCCTATAAATTCTTTTTTTTTAAAAATTTTTTTGAACATGAAATGCTTTTTTATAGCATGTTTTACAAGGGGAGGGGGTAAGAGGGGCCAGGTGGTGGAAAAGTACAGAATCTTCTTGGCCTGTGCCTTGAAACATGTCATGGTCTATATGGTACACTGCCTTGAATTATGATCAGGGGATATTGTGCAGGTGGGGAAAGGTAGGGGGTGAGGGTAAGGGCATGGGTCCTGGCTTCTGGCACATCTGGATTAGAACTTCTAACAGCAGGCATCACGGGTGATTCATTTTTACCTGGAAAGAAAAAAGAAGGGGATTCTCAGGGAAATTCCTCTTCCCTGGATGTAAATTGTTATTCATCGTATTTATGTGTGGGCCTGGCTTTGTGGGGGTATCTATTTTTTTCATTAATCTTTTTGGTAGCCGGTTAGCTGTGCCTTCTGTGGTATTGGACAGGCATATCAGTCCTCAGCTCCATAAGGGAACTGGGTCTGGGCCATTCCCTTTATGGGTAAGAGGGTCCTTCCCCATATGTGTGGCAAAGTTTTGTTGGTCTTGGTGGTGCCAGAGGTCACCAACATGGTCAGCAAGAGATTTGCTATGAGCTTTCAGCTTTAGAGAGATAAAAGTGAACAAGGCATGATGGAGAGTATTTCAGGGGGAATCCTTCTGAGGGGGTACCGTTCCCCCTCTTTTGTTTTTAAAGCCAATTTTTCAGAGTTCTTGTAAAATCAGGGCAGAAGCGCCAACAGTCGCTCCTTCTACACTCAGAGAGTCATGAAGACCTTATTTAAGGATATATAAATCTATATTAATAATCTTTTGTCAAAGGACTTTTATAGCACCACTGACAATTAATCAGACTATATAATATATCGATTAGAAATAGCTTTTTCTACTTTTTGTGAGATTACCTCTCTTTTGTCAATTAACTGTTGAGGAAATTAGGGTTTACCTCTCTCTTGAAAATATTGAACAGAGATTTAAATTCTTTTGTGGAGAGCTTAAAATAGGATCTTAGCCAATTAGGAACTCCTAGAAACTTTTGAAATTAATTTAAAATAAGTAAGCTCTCTCCATCTCTCTCTCTCTTTTTTTTTAGACCCTTTATCTGTGTGGGATTTTATTGGAAATTATATGTATTTACCTTTCAATGTTATCTCCTTTCTCATTCTCCCCCCAAACCCCTTATCCCATAGCCCCTCCTCCTAATTTTTGTGACGGTGTGCTCCAAACATCCTCCCAGTCCCATCTCCCTGCTCTCGAATTCTCACACAGTAGGGGATCCAAACTTTCGGGGACCATGGCCCTCCACTTTCACTGAACTCTAACAAGGTCACCCTCAATTCCCTATACAGGTGCATGAGTCCCTCCGTTTGTGCTCTCTGGCTGGCGGTTTAGGCATTGGGAGCTCTGGTTGAAACTTTTGATACTCCTTCTAGAAAGGACCAAAGCATTCATACTTTGATCTTCCTTCTTCTATGTGAGTTTTATGTGGTCTATATGTAGTTTCTTAGAAATTGTGAGCTTTTGGGCTAATATCCACTTATCAGTGAGTGCATATCATGTATGTTCTTTTGAGATTGGGTCATCTCACTCAAGATGATATTTTCCAGCTCCATCCATTTGCCTAGGAATTTCGTGAACTCATTGTTTTTAATAGCTGAGTAGTACTCCATTGTATAAATGTACCACATTTTCTGCATCCATTCTTCTGTCGAAGGGCATCTGGGTTCTTTCCAACTTCTGGCTATTATAAATAAGGCTGCTATGAACATGGTGGAGCATGTGTCCCTGTTGTATGTTGAAACTTCCTTTGGGTATATGCCCAGGAGTGGTATAGCTGGGTCCTCAGGTAACACTATGTTCAATTTTCTGAGATACCGCCAGGCTGCCTTTCATAGTGGTTGTACCAGTTTACAATCCCACCAACAGTGGAGGAGTGTTCCTCTTTCTCCATATCCTCGCCAACATGTGCTGTCACCTGTGTTTTTGATCTTAGCCATTCTGACTGGTGTGAGGTGGAATCTCAGTGCTGTTTTCATTTGCATTTCCCTGATGACTAGTGATGCTGAACACTTCTTTAGGTGCTTCTCAACCATTCGAGCTTCCTCAGTTGAGAATTCTTTGTTCAGCTCTGTGCTCCATTTTTTAATAGGGTTCTTTGATTGTCTAGAGTCTAATTTCTTCAGTTCTTTGTAAACCTTGGATATTAGCCCTTTATCAGATGTAGGGTTGGTGAAGATCTTTTCCCAATCTGTTGGTTGCTGCTCTGTCCTATTGACTGTGTCCTTTGCTTTACAGAAGCTTTGCAGCTTTATGAGGTCCCATTTGTCAATTCTTGGTCTTAGAGCACAGACCATTGGTGTTCTGTTCAGGAACTTTTTCCCTGTGCCTATGTGTTCCAGGCTTTTTCCCAGTTTCTCTTCTATTAGTTTCCGTGTGGCTGGTTTTAGGTGGAGGTCCTTAATCCACTTGGAATTGAGCTTTGTACAAGGAGATAAGTATGGATCAATTTGCATTTTTCTAAATGCTGACCACCAGTTGGACCAGCACCATTTGTTGAAAATGCTATCTTTTTTCCATTCGATGGTTTTAGCCCCTTTGTCAAAGATCAAGTGACCATAGGTATGGGGGTTCATTTCTGGGTCTTCTATTCTATTCCACTGATCCTCCTGCCTGTCTCTGTTCCAATACCATGCAGTTTTTATCACTATTGCTTTGTAGTACAGCTTGAAGTCAGGGATGGTGATTCCTCCAGAAGTTCTTTTATTGCTGAGAGTAGTTTTCGCAATCCTGGGTTTTTTGTTATTCCAAATAAATTTTAAGATTGCTCTTTCTATCTCTGTGAAGAATTGAGTGGGAATTTTGATGGGGATTGCATTAAATCTGTAGATGACTTTTGGCAAAATAGCAGTTTTTACTATATTAATCCTTCCAATCCATGAGCATGGGAGATCTTTCCATCTTCTGAGATCTGTTTCGATTTCTTTCTTCAGGGGCATGAAGTTCTTGTCATACAGGTCTTTTACTTGCTTGGTTAGGTTCACACCAAGGTATTTTATATTATCTGTGACTATTGTGAAGGGTGTCATTTCCATAATTTCTTTCTCAGCCAGTTTATCTTTTGAGTAGAGGAAGGCTACTGATTTGCTTGAGTTAATTTTATATCCAGCCACTTTGCTAAAGTTGTTTATCAGGTTTAAGAGTTCTCTGGTGGAAGTTTAAGTATACTATCATATCATCTGCAAATAGTGAGATTTTGACTTCTTCCTTTCCAAGTTGTATCCCTTTGACCTCCTTGTGTTGCCTAATTGCTCTGGCTAGGACTTCCAATACTATATTAAATAAGTAGGGGGAGAGTGGGCAGTCTTGCCTAGTCCCTGATTTTAGTGGGATTGCTTCAAGTTTCTCTCCATTTAGTTTGATGCTGGCTACTGGTTTGCTGTATATTGCTTTTACTATGTTTAGGTATGGACCTTGAATTCCTGACCTTTCCAAGACTTTTATCATGAAGGAGTGTTGAATTTTGTCAAATGCTTTCTCAGCATCTAGTGAGATGATCATGTGGTTTTTTTCTTTGAATTTGTTTATATACTGGATTACATTGATGGATTTCCGAATATTGAACCAACCCTGCATTCCTGGGATGAAGCCAACTTGATCGTGATGGATAATTGTTTTGATGTGTTCTTGGATTCGGTTCGCTAGAATTTTATTGAGTAATTTTGCATCAATGTTCATAAGGGAGATTGGCCTGAAGTTCTCTTTCTTTGTTGGGTCTTTGTGTGGCTTAGGTATGAGTGTAATTGTGGCTTCAAAGAATGAGTTGGGTAGTGTACCTTCTGTTTCTATTTTGTGGAATAGCTTGAAAAGAATTGGAGTTAGGTCTTCCTTGAAGTTCTGATAGAATTCTGCACTAAAACCGTCTGGTCCCGGGCTTTTCTTTGTAGGGAGACTTTTAATGACTGCTTCTATTTCTTTTAGGGTTATGGGACTGTTTAGATGGTTTATCTGGTCCTGATTTAACATTGGTAACTGGTATTTGACTAGAAAATTGTCCATTTAATCCAAATTTTCCAATTTTGTTGAGTATAGGCTTTTGTAGTAGGATCTGATGATTTTTTTAATTTCCTCAGTTTCTGTTGTTATGTCACCCTTTTCAGTTCTGATTTTATTAATTTGGATACTGTCTCTCTGCCCTCTGATTAGTCTAGCTAAGGGTTTATCTATCTTGTTGATTTTCTCAAAGAACCAGCTCCTGGTTTTATTGATTCTTTGGATAGTTCTTTTTGTTTCTATTTGGTTGATTTCAGCCCTGAGTTTGATTATTTCCTGCCATCTACTCCTCTTGGGTGTATTAGCTTCTTTTTGTTCTAGGTCTTTCAGGTGCTCTGTCATGCTGCTAGTGTATGCTCCCTCCAGTTTCTTTTTGTAGGCACTTAGAGCTATGAATTTTCCTCTTAGCACTGCTTTCATTGTATCCCATAGATTTTGGTATGATGTGTCATCATTTTCATTAAATTCTAAAAAGTTTTTAATTTCTTTCTTTATTTCTTCCCTTACCTGATTATCAAGGAGTAGGGTATTGTTCAGTTTCCATGTGAATGTGGGCTTTCCATTCTCTTTGTCATTTTTGAAGACAAGCCTTAGACCATGGTGCTCTGATAGGATGCAGAGAATTATTTCAATTTTTTTTATATCTGTTTAGGCCTGTCTTGTGCCCAACTATATGGTCTATTTTGGAGAAGGTACCATGAGGTGCTGAGAAAAAGGTATATTCTTTTGCTTTAGGGTGAAATGTTCTATAGATATCTGTTAAGTCCATTTGGTTCATAACTTCTGTTAGTTTTACTGTATCTCTATTTATTTTCTGTTTCCATGATTTATCCATTGCTGAGAGTGGGGTGTTGAAGTCTCCCACTCTTATTATGTGAGGTGCAATGTGTGTTTTGAGCTTTAGTAAGGTTTCTTTTATGAAAGTCAATGCTCTTGTATTTGGCACATAGATATTCAGAATTGAGAGTTCATGTTGTTTGACTTTTCCTTTGACAAGTATGAAATGCCCTTCCTTATCCTTTTTGATAGTTTTAAGTTGAATGTCGATTTTATTCGATATTAGAATGGCTACTCCCACTTGTTTCTTAGGGCCATTTGTTTGAAAAACTGTTTTCCAACCTTTTACTCTAAAGTAGTGTCCTTCTTTGTCACTGAGGTGGGTTTCCTGTAGGCAGCAAAAAGCTGGGTCCTGTTTGCGTATCCAGTCCATTAGCCTATGCCTTTTTATTGGGGAATTGAGTCCATTGATGTTAAGAGATATTAAGGAGAGGGTGTTGTTGCTTCCTGTCATTTTTGCTAATAGTGGAGACATCGTTTGTGTGGTTTTCTTCTTTTGGGTTTGATGGAAAAGGATTATTTTCTTGCTCTTTCTAGGGTATGATTGCCCTCCTTGTATTGGAGCTTTCCTGTTATTATCCTTTGTAGAGCTGGATTTGTGGGAAGATACTGTGTAAATTCAGTTTTGTCATGGAATATCTTAGTTTCTCCGTCTATGGTAATTGAGAGTTTTGCTGGGTAAAGTAGCTTGGGCTGGCATTTATGTTCTCTTAGGGTTTGTATGATATTTGTCCAGGATCTTCTGGCTTTTATAGTATCTGGTGAGAAGTCAGGTGTAATTCTGATAGGTTTGCCTTTATATGTTACTTGGCCTTTTTCCCTTACTGCTTTTAAAATTCTTTCTTTGTTTTGTGCATTTTGTGTCTTGATTATTATGTGACGGGAGGTATTTCTTTTTTTATCTAGTCTGTTTGGTGTTCTGTAGGCTTCTTGTGTGATTATGTGCATCTCATTCCTTAGGTTAGGGAAGTTTTCCTCAATAATTTTGTTGAAGATATTTACTGGCCCTTTAAGTTGGGAATCTTCACTCTCATCTATACCTATTATCCTTAGGTTTGGTCTTCTCATTGTGTCGTGGATTTCCTGGATATTTTGTGTTAACAACTTTTTGCCTTTTGCATTTTCTTTGATAGTTGTGTCAATATTTTCTAAGGTATCTTCTGCACCTGAGATTCTTTCTTCTATCTCTTGTATTCTGTTGGTGATGCTTGTGTCTATGACTCCTGATTTCTTTTTTAGGTTTTCTATCTCCAGGATAGTCTCCCTTTGTGATTTCTTTATTGTTTCCACTTCCATTTTTATGTCCTGGATGGTTTTGTTCAATTCCTTCATCTGTTTGTTTGTGTTTTCTTGTAATTCTTTAAAGGATTTTTGTGTTTCTTTAAGGACTTCATCCTGTTTACCTGTGTTCTCCTCAAGTTTTTTGATAGTGTTATTTATTTCCTTCTTATAGTCCTCTAGCATCATCATTAGAAGTGATTTTAGATCTGGTTCTTGTTTTCCTGGTGATATGGGGAGTTCAGGACTTTCTAATGTGGGAGAACTAGGTTCTGATGATGGCAAGTACCTTGGGTTGCTGGTGCTTGCATTCTTGCACTTGCCTTTCGCCATCTGGATCACCTTTGTGCTATCTGTGCTGTCTCTGACTGGGGCCTGTCTTTCCTATTATCTAGGTTGTGTCAGAACTGTTTGGGCTGGGTTTTGCTGCTTGGGTTAAAGCTAAGGTCCAAGATGTGCTCGGTGCTCAGGTGGAAACTAGAAGGGGCCGGGGCTCTGGATCAGGAGCGGATTCCTGGGTCCCAGTGAGTCCCAGTGGGTCCCAGTGGGTCCCAGTTGCTCCCTGATTGGGGGCAAGCACTGCCACCTCCTAGCCTAAGAAACTGCTTGAGCTAGCTAGAGCCACCGAGGGCCCTGCTTCCTCTAGGTTCTGTGAGATTGGGTGCAGAACTGACTCCCGGGATCTGCTCGGGCTCAGACCGGGAGGAACCCATGCTCCAGGCCTGGAGTGAACTCCTGGGTCTCAGTGGGTCCCAGCCGCTCCCTGTTTGGGGGCAAGCACTGCTACCTCCTAGCCCAAGACCCTGCTTGGCACAGAGGTCCTGGGAGCCCCGCTTCCTCTGGATTCTGCGAGTTTGGGTGCAGAGCTGCCTCCCGGGATCTGCGAGTGCTCGGGCCCAGGCTGGATGGAGCCCGCTCTGGGCCAGGTGCAAATTCCTGGGTCCCAGTGGGTCCCGGTTGCTCCCTGTTTGGGGTAAGTGCTGCTTTTTCCTTACCTGGGATGCTGTGTGAGTTCAAGCTCCTGGGAGTCCCTGTTTCTCTCGGTTTTCTGGGGTTGGGTACGGAGCTGCCGCCTGTGACCTGCTCTATGCTCGGGCCCAGACCGGAAGTCCCAAACTGTTGTCATTCTATTGTACTGTGAATCTCAGTATTAGCTTCTACTTTATCTGCCAGTTTGTGCCCTTCATCAGCATGTCAGAGATCCCAGGATCCAGCCCTTTACAATTATATATTCTTCACTCTAATTCCTTAGATACTTTGATAAATTATTAAGCAAGTAATTATTGTAGGAAGTTTCCAGAAAAGCCAGAGAACCTGGCCGGCGCTGTTCCAGCTAAGCACTGAGTTCTAAGGCGCCAGAGGGAAGAAGGAACTCCAGATGCTCCATTTACTGTTTTTCATGTATGGACTGAATCCTTATCATATCTCTGTGACACGAGATACCATTGAAGAATGACCTCCAACAACATGGAAATGAACGAGAATGATAAGAACAAGAGCCCAGACAGCGAATCTTTGTGGACTATGGATGCAGAAACCAGTGCTGGGAAGAAATTCACGATTCCAAAGATCAGGAAGATGACTGAGAAAGTTTACTTGTCGTCTTGTTGCACCAATACTAGAGAGTATGGTTTCATCCACGGCAGTCTGAAGCAGTGCAGGCTTGATGTAAGCTGTGACGTGCAATTCACCTGGCAGTTTGCGGATACAAAACTGGTTCGCAATGAATATCTGGAAAAACAGTTCACTGCTAAGAGGTCAGAGATGCGTGAGAGTGGAAGACACAGCAGAGAGCTGGAAGAACATTTCTGCTTTCTGGCACTTCCTCAGTGCGACGTGGTAGACGTTTACCAGAATGGGCTAAGTGTCGGAGCATCCACACTGAAGATACTTGGGAATCCTCTTCTTGGAGTATATCTCTTTAGACATGTTGACGTTGCCCTGCGTTATGCTCACAGTAGAAGCACGGCTGTAGAAAGTATTATGATTTTTAAGGTTCTCTTTGGGAGAGTAAAGAAAATTCAACCTTCTATAGATAAAAACCAAGTTTCTCTGGATCCTTCTCCTAACTTTGATGGCCATATGTCAAGAAATACGCCTTCTCTGAAAGAAACCATTGAGCTACAAGCCTACAACTCAATGGTGTACTTCTATGAATATGATTTATTTTCAAGACCAGTAGATAAACCTAGGCAATGTCTTCCATATGCAGTAGTAACAGTAAAATATATTGGTCAAAAGGCAGGTAATGGACAGCTTATGACATCGCTGAGATTCCCATCAACAGGATTTCCTAAGAGGCTCGAGAGAGCATGTTCTTTGAATAACTGTACAATTGCCAAAAGAATTGGGAAAGGAAAAGATGCTACAGCAATCTTTGAGCACTTCAGGAAACCTGCCGACCTGTTTGTTCAAGAAAATTGTCCATGTTACCATGAAAGATGTTGAAAACAGACAGACAGTAACCAAACACCCAAGCACTACAGAATATCATCCCAACAATGAAAACAAAATAGGATCAAATTCCTCTGACACTCTGAAAAGCAACTCTGCGTCTCCAGAAGAGGTCAAAAGACAAAGCTCAGTATCTGGCTCAGTGTCACCTGCTGAAAGTGTACAAGACAGTTATACACCAAAGTCTGAAAGCAAAATAGAGCCAACAGACAGCTCTCCTGATGCTTTATCATCTCTCACTGAACAGCAGGAAAACTCAAATGACATAAAGAAAACAAATGTACATTTTAGTGCTGCTGAATCAAATGGTAAGGAAGACTGTCCCTTGGTAACTTGTAACCAAAAGGATATAGATACCCTTTGCTCACCTGACCACACAACTGTACAGAAGTCCCATAAAACCCCTGTGGATCACACACAGATCTCCCCTTCAATTCTAACAGCAGGAGACGGTCACCCTCTTGTGCCTGATGCATCTCTGCTCTCAGTGTCTGCTTCCCAATCTGTGAAGGACATTCATAGCAGTCTTGAAACGAGTGGCACAGACTTTCAACATGAAAATAACGAAATACTAGACTTGTCTACTAAAGATTGTACATGCACCAGCTCTCCAGAACCTGTGTGTATCCAGGACAAAATCCCTGTCCTGCAAGTAGATAAAACGCAGCCTATAAAAAGTGAACCATCAGAAAAGTGTATGACAGATGCACCAAATCCCAATACTGCACCATTTGGCTCATATAGGAACTCAGCCCTTGATGTGAATGGAACAGTACGGCATGCTCGCTCTGAACAGATTCCAGAAGTCCTGACTCAGAGAGTTGGCACATCCAGGAATAAACCTCCACAGTCTGCATGTTCTGCAGTATATAATTCTTCTCAGCATTCATTTGGAGCTTCATATCCATACTACTCTTGGTGTTTTTATCAGTACAGCAGCAGCAATGGCACTGCTGTGACTCATACGTACCAAGGGATGACAGCATATGAGATACAGCAACCTCCTCCTCCAGTGTTGACTACAGTTGCAAGTACTGTCCAGAGCACACATTTCAATCGCTCATACTCTGAGCATTTTAGTTACTTTGCTGGACAGCCACAAGCAAATTCCTTTATCCCAGGAAATGGGTATGTTCCATCTTACAGCCCTGTTTCTTACAATTACCAACAACCAGTTTATTCACAGTTTGCGTCTCGTCAACCCGTCCCACAGGCTGCCTGTCCTTATCCGCCTAACCCAGGTGCACCTCCGCAAGTTCCTTGGACCTACGCTCCATGGCAACAGAATCCATTTCCACGAAGTCATTAAAAATAAATCTCTTCATACTGAAATAAATGCAACTTAAGTTTTCTCAAGTTAAAAAAGTAATTATTGTAATATTTTACATATTACCCTCCCATTTAATCTCTCTAATGAGTCATGAAAAGCAGCCTCCCCAGCCACTAACATGCAGTGACTCTTGTTTTGTGTGTTGTTTAAATGGTGTTAAAGGATAATTCTGGATTACAGTTTAGACTTAGATAAATAAAGAACGAAAAAAGGCCCAACTTGCTAATGTAGCTACAGTGCTGAATTAAAAAAAATGTGACCTTACATACCTACTATAAAATATGAGAAATATTAAATATTTTTATTAGATATTATATGAAAACCATACTGAAATATGTTTCAATAAGAATAAGTTCGCATCTTCTGACCCAAGAAATTCTGATTAAATTGGCATAGAATAGAAAATACAGACAACTGCTGTCTTCTTTTGAAACATTTCCTATAGCAACCTAAGGGTGACAAATGGAAGCACAGGCAAATCTTGTTTAGCACAGAGCTATTTCAGACATGTTCATGTAACCAGTTACATAAGTCAATATGTGAAATCAAACCATGGTAACCTCTGAGGCAGCATTTCCTTCTTTGTTAAAGATTGAACATTACTAATTAAGCCAAATCTTCTCTTTAGAAAAAGAAAGCTGATAGTATTTCTTTAGCTAAAGAAAGTAATAAGTATAAGTTAGCATCTTACAGTATAAGTTACCTTTTCTTATAGTATTCTCTAAGCTAGAATTGCTATTTTATAAAAGGATCATATTCACTTTACCATCAGACAATTTTGCTCAAACCCAACAACATATCCTGCTATACCGTCACAATCTGAATTCTGATGTATGGATTAAATCATGGCATGGGTTAAAAATATGAGACAATCAGTTCATAGTAAGTAGGCAGTGGATTCTATTCATAAGTAGTCTCTTTAAGCAAGTCACTAAGTCCATTTATTCTCCTGTCTACTGAGTCTCATTAATTCCATCTCTGTTCTAAGGATCCTCAGATGCTCCATCAGCATCCTCTCCCCCAGACGATGTCTTTGTGGTTGATAGCATTTGTGTGATTTGATCCCGTCCAGAATTCTTCTGCCTCTCCTTTCTACTGGGTGTTTCTAGGAATACTTCTAAATGAAAATTTTGTATTTCTTAATAAAATGTTGTGGGTAGCATCACCAGCCACCACTTCATGTGGGTTGAAATTTGGTGCTGTGGATGTGCCAGGTACAGTGGGCAGTAAGTCCTCCTCCACAGCACAGTGGGCTCCAGTCTGTAGCTACACCACATGTTAGGGGGAGATGTGGCCAGTGAATGCTAGTGTGGTAAGAATGCACACGAAGCCCAAGTAGGCCATCACATGCATGTCTACCTGGGCCATCTAGCTCTCTCTGTCTTCTCAAGCTTCTCTGGAACCCTGTAGTGCTTTGGAGAAGTTGCCATTTTATGATCTCTGTAATTGCCAAGCTTTATATTCTTAGGTTTTGGCTATTTCCCTGCTCATTTAGCAAGTCAGATTTTTTTCTCCTCTGCTTACAGAGCAGCCTACCAGTTGCCAAGGACTTGCCTTCTCCAGGTGAGTACTTATTGACTTTTTCCACCTGGAACTTTTCAGACTCTAAGCCTGGTTCTTTCTAAGTTTGGATATGTGTGTATGTTGCAGGTCTGTGCATAACATGGTAGGTGTTAAATATAAGTGTAATTCTGGGAGCATATTCTATAGCTCTTATTGTTCCAAAGAGATGACACAGCAAGTCTGTAGATGGGCAGATATTCCTACTTTCTAACCAGATCATGCTGACCCAGACTACTCTCCAGCAATGTGCCTGACTACTTGTTATCTGAGTCTTGCCCTGGCTCCCCCTGCTCCATATGTGTCCTCATGATTGCTCCTTTCATGACCTGATCATGGAAAATATCCTATTTCTCCATCTCCCTCTCTTTTTCTGCCTGTGATCCATCTGGGACTGGAAGTCCTACACTCCTGCTTTAGTTAGGGTTTCCATTGCTGAGAAGAGACACCATGACTAAGGCAACTCTTCTAAGGGAAAACTTTTAATTGGGGCTGGCTTACAGGTTTGGAGGTTCAGTCCATTATCATCCTGACAGGAAGAATGGCAGCATCCATGATGACACAGTACTGAAGAAGGAGCCAAGAGTTCTCCATCTTCATCCAAAGGAAGCTAGGAGCAGATTGTCCCATGGCCATCTATCAGAAGGGTCCCAAATCCTACCTCACAGTGACATACTTCCTCCACCGAGGCCATACATTGTTCAAGAAGACCACATATCTTCTAAGTATACCACTACCTGGATCAAGAATATTCAAACCAACACATCTCCCATCTCCTCCTGCTAAACTATTCGGTGATCAGCTGTTTATTATCCAATCAAAGGTGATGGAAAACAATTTTTACACATCATTGAGACAGGGAAGGTCCAATAATCATGACAATGCCAATGTCTGGAATGTACCCAGATCAGTGGGCACAGAAATCAGCACCTGAATACACAGTGCACAAAACCGTCCCCCAACACTAAGTGGGACATATGTATCACATCCTGTCTTCCCAAACCTCATTGCGGAATAGTGGATATAAAGAATGAAAGAGCCAGAGCCATGGATGACTACAAGGAAATGGTGCCTTCTGTACTTATCAGGGCAGCTGGACATATGAGCTCTGTGAGTATCACACCATGTACATCTCCACAACCCAAAGACTGGCTTATTCCGACATGGATTGGGGAGTTTGGCATGAAACACCACCCCTATCCATGGAACTACTAGCTATCAATAGCTGCTGAGAGAGGTAAGTCATTGTCACTAAGAGAATAGCTCTTGGTAATTTGGTCATACATTGATTAATATTTGAGCCATGTATATGGGGTTTGATGGATTAAAAGAAAAAACAAGCCCTTCCGCCCCTGCCTGGTCCTCTGGGCGGGAACAGACACAGAGTCGGTCTGCTCCTGTCCTGTTGAGAAACTGAATCCT
>NW_021621449.1:3354495-3392762 GCF_004785775.1 Grammomys surdaster
GAAACTGAATCCTGAGTCATCGAGGACCCACTGCACTCAGAGCAGAAGGATTTCCAGATCCAAGAGGTGGCCTGAGTCCCAGGAGTTCTTCCACCCAGGAGATTAGGAGCATAAGACCACAGAGACCTCTGGACTCTGAGGAGCTCTGCAATAAGCAAGATAACTGGAAATACAGACTCCAGTTTTACACAGTGAGGGCAGGTACCACTAGAGTTAACCAGATGGCGAAAGGCAAGCGCAAGAACATAAGCAACGGAAACCAAAGTTTCTTGGCATCATCAGTGCCCAGTTCTCCCAATATAGCAAGCCCTGAACACCCCATCACACCTGAAAAGCAGGATTCAGAATTAAAATCACTTCTCATGATGATGATAGAAGATTATAAGAAGGAATTAAGTAACTCCCTTAAAGAAATACAGGAGAGTACAAGTAAACAGATAGAAGCCCTTAAAGAGGAATCACAGAAATCCCTTAAAGAAATGGAAGAAAACACAAAGAAGGAATTAAACAAAAACATTCAGGATCTGAAACTAGAAATAGAAACAATAAAGAAAGTTCAAAGGGAGACAACCATGGAGATAGAAAACCTAAGAAAGAGATCAGGAGTCACAGACGCAAGCATGACCAACCGAATACAAGAGATAGAAGAGAGAATCTCAAATGCAGAAGATACGGTAGAAAATATTGACACAGTTGTCAAAGAAAATGCAAAATGCAAAAAACTCCTAACTCAAAACATCCAGGAAATCCAGGACACAATGAGAAGGATAATAGGATAATAGGTATAGATGAGAATGAAGATTCCCAACTTAAAGGGCCAGTAAATATCTTCAACAAAATTATTGAGGAAAACTTCCCTAACCTAAAGAACAAGATGCCCATAAACATACAAGAAGCCTACAGAACACCAAATAGACTAGACCAGAAAAGAAATACCTCCCGTCACATAATAATCAAAACATCAGATGCACAAAACAAAGAAAAAATACTAAAAGCAGTAAGGGAAAAAGGTCAAGTAACATATAAAGGCAGACCTATAAGAATTACACCAGACTTCTCACCAGAGACTATAAAAGCCAGAAGAGCCTGGACTGACATTATACAGACCCTAAGAGAACACAATTGCCAGCCCAGATTACTATACCCAGCAAAACTCTCAATCACTATAGATGGTGAAACCAAGATATTCCATGACAAAACCAAATTTGCACAATATCTTCCCACAAACCCAGCACTTCAAAGGATAATTGATGGAAAATGCCAACACAAGGAGGGAAACTACAACCTAGAAAAAGCAAGTACGTAATCTTCCAACAACCCCAAAAGAAGATACAAACATAACTTTACCTCTAATAACAAAAATAACAGGAAGCAACAATCATTTTTCCTTAATATCTCTTAACATCAATGGTCTCAATTCCCCAATAAAAAGACGCAGACTATCAGACTGGATACACAAACAAGACCCAGAATTTTGCTGCATACAAGAAACGCACCTCAGTGACAAAGACAGACACTACCTCAGAATAAAAGGGTGGAAAACAATTTTTCAAGCCAATGGTCCCAAGAAACAAGCTGGAGTAGCCATTCTAATATCAAATAAAATCGACTTTCATCCAAAATTAATCAAAAAAGATAAGGAAGGACACTTCATACTCATCAAAGGAAAAATCTACCAAGGTGAACTCTCAATTCTGAACATCTATGCTCCAAATGCAAGGGCACCTACATACATAGAAGAAACTTTACTAAAGCTCAAAACACACATTACACCTCACACAATAATAGTGGGGGATTTCAACACCCCACTGTCAGCAATGGACAGATCATGGAAACAGAAACTAAACAGAGACACTTTGAAATTAACAGAAGTTATGAACCAAATGGACTTAACAGACATCTATAGAACATTTCATCCTAAAACAAAAGAATATACCTTTTTCTCAGCACCTCATGGTACCTTCTCCAAAATAGACCATATAATTGGTCACAAAACAAGCCTCTACAGATACAAAAAGATTGAAGTAATCCCTTGCATCTTATCAGATCACTACGGACTAAGACTGGTCTTTAATAATGACAAAACCAATGGAAAACCCACGTGCACATGGAAACTGAACAACTCTCTACTCAATGATGACTTGGTCAAGGAAGAAATAAAGAAAGAAATTAAAGACTTTTTAGAATTCAATGAAAATGAGGACACATCATACCAAAACTTGTGGGACTCCATGAAGGCAGTGCTAAGAGGAAAGCTCATAGCTCTAAGTGCCTACAAAAAGAAACTGGAAAGAGCACACACTAACAAGTTGACTGCACAACTAAAAGCTCTAGAACAAAAAGAAGCAAATACACCCAGGAGGAGTAGAAGGCAGGAAATAATCAAACTCAGGGCTGAAATCAACCAAATAGAAACAGAAAGAACAATACAAAATATCAATAAAACCAGGAGTTGGTCCTTTGAGAAAATCAACAAGATAGATAAACCGTTAGCCAGATTAACCAGAGGGCACAGAGACAGTATCCAAATTGCTAAAATCAGAACTGAAAAGGGAGACATAGCAACAGAAACTGAAGAAATTCAAAAAATCATCAGATCTTACTACAAAGGCCTATACTCAACAAAACTGGAAAACCTGGATGAAATGGACAATTTCCTAGACAGATACCAGGTACCGAAGTTAAACCAGGAGCAGATAAACCATCTAAATAGTCCCATAACCCCTCAGGAAATAGCAGCAGTCATCAAAAGCCTCCCCATTAAAAAAAGCCCAGGACCAGATGGTTTTAGTGCTGAATTCTATCAGACCTTCAAGGAAGACCTAATACCAATTCTCTTCAAACTATTCCACAAAATAGAGACAGAAGGAACACTACCCAATTCGTTCTATGAAGCTACAATTACACTCATACCCAAACCCCACAAGGACCCGACAAAGAAAGAGAACTTCAGACCAATCTCCCTTATGAACATCGATGCAAAAATACTCAATAAAATTCTAGCAAACCGAATCCAAGACCACATCAAAACAATCATCCATCATGATCAAGTAGGTTTTATCCCAGGAATGGAGGGATGGTTCAATATTCGGAAATCCATCAATGCAATCCACTATATAAACAAACTTAAAGAAAAAAACCACATGATCATCTCACTAGATGCTGAGAAAGCATTTGACAAAATTCAACATCCCTTCATGATAAAAGTCTTGGAAAGATCAGGAATTCAAGGCCCCTACCTAAACATAGTAAAAGCAATTTACAGCAAACCAGTAGCAAACATCAAGCTAAATGGAGAGAAACTTGAAGCAATCCCACTAAGATCAGGGACTAGACAAGGTTGCCCACTCTCCCCCTACCTGTTCAATATAGTACTGGAAGTCTTAGCCAGAGCAATTAGACAGCAAAAAGAAGTCAAAGGGATACAAATAGGAAAGGAAGAAGTCAAAATATCGCTATTTGCAGATGATATGATAGTATACTTAAGTGACCCCCAAACTTCCACCAGAGAACTCCTAAACCTGATAAACAACTTCAGCAAAGTGGCTGGTTATAAAATCAACTCAAACAAATCAGTAGCCTTCCTCTACATGAAAGATAAATAGACTGAAAAAGAAATTAGGGAAATGACACCCTTCACAATAGTTGCAAATAATATAAAATAGCTTGGTGTGAATCTAACCAAGCAAGTGAAAGACCTGTATGACAAGAACTTCAAGTCTCTGAAGAAAGAAATTGAAGAAGATCTCAGAAGATGGAAAGATCTCCCATGCTCATGGATTGGCAGGATTAATATAATAAAAATGGCCATCCTGCCAAAAGCAATCTACAGATTCAATGCAATCCCCATTAAAATCCCAACTCAATTCTTCACAGAGTTAGAAAAGGAAATTCTCAAATTCATATGGAATAACAAAAAACCCAGGATAGCGAAAACTATTCTGAACAATAAAAGAACTTCGGGAGGAATCACCATCCCTGACCTCAAGCTGTACTACAGAGCAATAGTGATAAAAACTATATGGTATTGGTACAGAGACAGGCAGGAAGATCAATGGAATAGAATTGAAGACCCAGAAATGAACCCACAGACCTATGGTCACTTGATCTTTGACAAAGGAGCTAAAACTGTCCAGTGGAAAAAGGACAGCATTTTCAACAAATGGTGCTGGTTCAACTGGAGGAAAACATGTAGAAGATTGAAAATTGATCCATTCTTATCTCCTTGTACAAAGCTCAAGTCTAAGTGGATAAAGGACCTTCTCATAAAACCAGATACACTGAAACTAATAGAAGAGAAGGTGGGGAAAAGCCTCGAATACTTGGGCACAGGGGAAAAGTTCCTGAACAGAACTCCAATGGCATATGCTCTAAGATCGAGAATTGACAAATGGGACTTCATAAAATTGCAAAGTTTCTGTAAGGCAAAGGACACTGTCAATAGGACAAAACGACAACCAACAAATTGGGAAAAGATCTTTACCAATCCTTCATCTGATAGAGGGCTAATATCCAATATATACAAAGAACTCAAGAAATTAGACTCCAGACAACCAAATTACCCTATTAAAAAATGGGGTATAGAGCTTAACAAAGAATTTTCAACGGAAGAAACTCGAATGGCCGAGAAGCATCTAAAGAAATGTTCAGCATCCTTAGTCGTCAGGGAAATGCAAATCAAAACAACCCTGAGATTCCATCTCACACCAGTCAGAATGGCTAAGATTAAAAACTCAGGTGATAGTAGATGCTGGCGAGGGTGTGGAGAAAGAGGAACACTCCTCCATTGTTGGTGGGACTGCAAGATGGTGCAACCACTTTGGAAATCAGTCTGGCGGTTCCTCAGAAAATTGGACATAGCATTACCCGAGGATCCAGCTATACCACTCCTAGGCATATACCCAGAAGATGCTCGAACATATAACAAGGACATATGCTCAACTATGTTCATAGCAGCCTTATTTATAATAGCCAGGAGCTGGAAAGAACCCAGATGTCCTTCAACTGAGGAATGGATTCAAAAAATGTGGTATATTTACACAATGGAGTATTACTCAGCTATTAAAAACAATGAATTCGAGAGGTTCCTAGGTAAATGGATGGAACTAGAAATTATCATCCTGAGTGAGGTAAGCCAATCACAAAAGAAGACACATGGTATTCACTCACTGATTATTGGATATTAGCCTAGAACCTTGAAATGCCCAAGATGCAACTCACAGGCCACATGAAGCCCATAAAGAAGTGAGGGTGATTCGGTCCTTCTTAGAAGGAGCAACAAAATACTCAAGGGAGCAAATATGGAGACAAAGTGAGGGACAGAAACTGAAGGAGGGGCCGTCTCAAGACCACCCCACCTGAGTATCTATCCCATGTGCAATCACCAAAGGTAGATGCTGATGTGGAAGACAGGAAGTGCATGCTGATAAGAGCCTGATATGGATATCTCCTCAGAGGCCTTCAAGAGTCAGACATATTCAGAGGCAGATGCTCACAACTAGCCATTGAACTGATCATGGGGTTCTCAATGGAGGAGTTAGAGTGAAGACTGAAGGAGCTGAAAGGGTTTGTGGCACCATGAGGAGAGCAACAATACCAACCAACCACAGCTCCCAGGGTCTAAACCACCAGCCTGGGAGCACTTAGGGGGGAATCCAGGGCTTCAGCTGAATATGTAAAAGTGGAGGGCCCTGCTGGGCATAGGTGGAAGAAGAGAACCTTGACCTCATGAAGGCTGGATGCCCCAGGGGGTGGGAATTTTGAGGGTGGGGAGGTGGGAGTGGGGGTGTGTAGATAGAGGTTACATCCACAGAGAAGAAGGAGGAGGGGCGAGGGGATTGGGGGTTCCGAGGGGGTGGTGGGGGATGGGGTAAGAGGACAACATAGGAAATGTAAATAAATCATCCAATAAAAAAAAATCAGACATCTACTGAGAGATTGTAGAATGTCTGCAGAGAATGGAAAATAAAAAAAAAAAGATGCCAGCACAAAAAAAAAAAAAAGAAAAAAGAAAAAACAAAGAGGACACAAGTTGACTTGTAGGGCATTTAGAGGAGATATGGAGGGGTTGGTGGAGGAGAGGACAACAATCAAACTATGAAATTCTCCAATAACGAATATAAAGTTTTAAAAACTCTTTTAAACAATAGAATAATACATCAAAAAGATCATGCACCATCATCAAGTCAGTTTCATTAAGGACACAGGGGTGGTTCATCACGTGTAACTCAGTAAATGTAATGCGCCATATAAACAGGAAAATGAAGGAAAGAAACCACATGATCATCTCAGTGAAACTCTGTCTCAAAATAAAAAGTAAAAGGAGGAGTACTAGAAAGATGACCCTGAAGTTGAGAACACTTGCTGTTTACCCCGAGGACCTGTGTTTGGTTCCTAGCACCTACACAGTGGGTCACAACCATCTACATTCTACTTCCCGTGGATCTGATACACTTTTTTGGCCTCAACAGCACCAGGCATGCACATGGTATACAGATATATAGACAGGCAAAACACTCATATGCATAAAATAAAAAATTTTTAAAGTAGAAAAAGGTGAACATTGGTATTCATTATCCTCTTCTTCTGTTACTCGTGGCTCTAAGGGTTCCATATGAAGATGGACTGTACCCTTGAAGTAAGAGGGAAACAAAACCTATCTCATGTAAGATCCCTTGTCAGGATGTTTTATCACAGTAACAGCAAAAGGAACCAAGGCTGTCTCCTCTTCTCTGTTTAATCTTGTAGAGAAATTTAGCACTAGGGCATCTAACAAAGAACTAAGTCAGAGAATATTAAATATTTGAATTAGAACAAAAAGCCAAGGGCATTTTCTGCATCTAATGAGCTTCAGAAATCCAAATGTTTCTATCTTTGAGTTTATTATGTGATGGATGACATCTATAGATTTACATATGTTGAACAATCCCTGCATGTCTGTAATGAAACTGACTGTCATGGTGAACTAACTTTGTATATGACCTTAAAAGTAGTTTACTAGTTTGTTTTTCAAATTTTAATTATTTTTATTTTTTTGGTGGATGATGCTTGCTTTATTTTTTTTCTCTTAGTCCTTATATTCCTTAATGAAACACTCCATGCAAGAATAAAAAAATCACATTACAATAATTTCTTTTTTAAAAACCTTCTTTTTTTATTGGATATTTTATTTATATTTCAGATGTGGTTCCCTTTCCCCATTACTCCCCCCAGGATCCACCTATCCTATCCCCTTCCTCCTGCATCTAGGAGGATGTGTCCCCACCCACCCTCCCACTCCCACCTCCTCACCCTGGATTTACCCCACACTGGGACATCCAGTCTTCACTGGACCAAGGATCTCCTCTCCCACCTATGCCCGACAATGCCATCCTCCCCTACATATACAGCTGGTGCCATGTACTCCCTGTATACTCCCAGGCTGGTGGTTTAGACCCTGGGATCTCTGATTGGTTGGTATTGTTGCTCTCCCCATTTGGCTGCAAACCCTTTCAGCTCCTTCAGTTTTCACTCTAACTCCTCCATTGGGAACCCCATGATCAGTTCAATCGTCAGCTGTGAGCATCTGTCTCTGTATATGCCAGACTCTGGCAGAGCCTCTCAGGAGACAGGTATATCAGGCCCCTGTCAGCAAGCACTCCCTGGCATCCAAACAATGCCAGGATTTGGTGACTGCACATGGACTGGTTCACCATGTAGGGTAGTTTACAGATGGCCCCTCCTTCAGTCTCTGTTCCATACTTTGTCTCCATATTTCCTCTTGTGAGTATTTTGTTATTTCTTCTAAGAAGGATTGAAGTACCCCTACTTTGGTCTTCCTTTTTCTTGAGCTTCACGTGTTCAATGAATTGTATTTTGGGTATTCTGAGCTTTCTGGGCTAAAATCTATTTATTTGTGAGTCCATACCACGTGTGTTCTTTTGTGATTGGCTTACCTCACTCAGGATGATATTTTCTAGTTCCATCCATTTGCCTAAGAATTTCATGAATTCATTGCTTTTAATAGCTGAGTAATATTCCATTGTATAAATGCACCACATTTTCTGTATCCATTCCTCTGTTGAAGGACATCTAGGTTCTTTCCAGCTTATAGCAATTATAAATAAGGCTGCTATGAACATAGTGGAGCATGTGTCCTTGTTATATGTTGTAGCATCTTTTGGGTATATGCCCAGGAGCCCATATGGGTATGTGGTATATTTTGGGTATAGCTGGGTCCTCAGGTCATACTTTGGTCAATTTTCTGAGGGACTACCAGACTGATTTCCAGAGTGGTTGTACCAGCTTACAATCCCACCAACAATGGAAGAGTATTCCTTTTTCTCCACATCCTTGCTAGCCTCTGCTTGAACCTGAGGTTTTGGTCTTAGCCATTCTGTTTGGTGTGAGGTGTAATTCAAGATTATTTTAATTTGCATTTTCCTGATGATTAAGAATGTTTAACATTTCTTTAGGTGTTTTTAACCATTCGAGGTTCCTCAGTTGAGAATTCTTTGTTTAGCTATGTATCCCATTTTTTAAAATAAGGTCATTTGATTGTCTGGAGTCTAATTTATATATATATATATATATATATATATATATATATATATATATATATATACACACACATACATATTAGTTTACTGAGGTCCTTGATCCTCTTGGACTTGAGCTTTGTACAAGGAGATAAGAATGGATCAATTTGCATTCTTCTACACGCTGACCTCCAGTTGAACCAGCACCATTTGTTGAAAATGCTGCCTTTTTCCCACTGGACACTTTTTGCTCCTTTGTCAATGATCAAATGAATACAGATGTGTCAGTTCATTTCTGGGTCTTCAATTTTATTTCATTGATCTTACTGCCTGTCTCTGTCCCAATATCATGCAGTTTTAATCACTATTGGTCTGTAGTACAGCTTGAGGTCCAGGATGGTGATTCTCCTAGTAGTTCATTTATTGTTAAGAATAGCTTTTGCTATCCAGGACTTTTTTTTGTTATTCCAAATGAAATTGCAAGTTGCTCTACCTCTATGAATAACTGAGCTGGAAATTTGACAGGGATTACATTGAATCTGTAGATTGTTTTCAGCAAGATGGCCATTTTTCTTATATTAATCCTGCCAATCCATGAACATAAGAGTTTTTTCCATGTTTTTAGATCTTCTTCAATTTCTTTCTTCAGGGACTTGAAGTTCTTATCATATACATCTTTCCCTTGCTTGGTTAGATTCACACTAATGTATTTTATATCATTTGTGACTATTGTGAAGGGTGTTGTTTCACTAATTTCTTTCTCATCCTGTTTGTCCTTTGAGTAGAGGAAGGTTACTGATTTGTTTGAGTTAATTTTATATCCAGCTACTTTTCTGAAGTTGTTTATGAGGTTTAGAGTTCTCATGTGGAAGTTTTGGGGTCACTTAAGTATACTATCATATCATTTGCAAACAGTGGTATTTTGACTTCTTCCTTTCCTGTTTGTATCCCTTTGACCACCTTTTGTTGTCTAATTGCTCTGGCTAGGACTTCGAGTACTATATTGAATATGTAGGGAGAGAGTGGACAGCCTTGACTAGGCCCTGCTTTTATTGGAAGCTCTTCAAGTTTCTCTCCATTTAGTTTGGAGTTGGCAACTGGTTTGCTGTATATTGCTTTTACTATGTCCTTTGAAAGGACAGGAATTCAAGGGGATGGGAGTTGAGCTGCAACTGCTGTGTGTGCTGTGTGGGATCTGGTCCAGCCCCTGGTTCTCTGCTCTGGGACGGTACAGGTGGGTCCCGAAACTTGTCTTTTTTTCTTGTATCTAAAGTCTCTTTCTTTGAAAAGGCACAAAAACTTTTATGATGATTAAGACTAATATAAGAAATACTAGAATAATTGTAACCCTAGCTGCTAATGTGCCAAGATTATTTAAGCTGTTTGTCTCTTCCTCTTCTGTCTGTGTCTTTTAACCATTCAAGAGGCATTACCAAGGTTTCAGATGCCCTGTTTTACTGTTTTTCTCATCCTTAATTGTGTTACTCTTTTAATTTTATTAATTCAAATTCCTTATACCTGTGTATTATTTTTGATGCACAGTCTCTTTTTTCCTTTTTATCATTTAAGCGTAATTATAAACTTTATTTATCTGATCAGAAGTTTAGCTGTTCTCAGAGTTTTTCTTGTGTACTATTTTTTTGTGTCAGCTCAGACCTCATGCTATGGCTAGCCCTGACCATGTCCTTCCCCTCTCAGAGAAATTGTATTTCTGCTGCCCCCCCCCATGTCTGTAGCTCATATCAGTCAAGTCTCACATTTGTGAGTTTCAGATGGGAGCTGCATCTCACTGGATGCTCAACACTTCCCTTGTGGCCTGCGACAATAGCACTCCTTGTGTTATGCTTATGGCAAGTAGCATCACCAGTCACCACTTTATGAGGACTGTAATCAGCTGCTGTGTGTGTCCTAGCTATGGGAGGCAGCAGTGCCTCTTCCACAGTTCAGTGGTCTCAGGTGTGTAGCTACATCTCCTGGCAGCAGGAGGTGTGGCCTGTGAATGAAATCTTGCTAACAATGCATGCACAGCCCAGGCAGCTCATTACATGCTTGTCCACTTAGACCACCTAGCTAGCTCTCTCTCTCTCTGTCCTCTCAAGCTTCTCTGGGACCCTGTAGTGCTTGGGAGAATTTGCCACTTTATGATCTCTGCTTTTGACAAGCCTTATAATTGTCAGACTTTCACTATTTCCTGGCTCATGAAGCCAGCCAGATTTCAGCTGCTCTGCTCACAGAGCAGCCAGGCAGTTGTCATAGAGCTTGCCTGTTCTTGGGGGATGATTCCACCCAGGACTTTTCAGGCTCTCAGCCTGGGTCTTTCTAAGTTTGGATATGTGTCTATTTTGGGATTCTGTGCATAACGTGATGGGTGCTAAATGTAAGTGTAATTGGGAAGTATATTCTGTGCTCTCCCCCACTGTCCCACAGAAATGACACAAAGACCTTATATTTATTAACAAGAAGCAAGCACTGTAGATGAGCAACTATTTAGTTGTACTAACCTGATCACACTGATCTGGACTGCTAGCCAGCAATGTGCCCTATTACCTGCTGTTTGAGTGTTGCCCTGGCTCCCTCTGCTTTGTATGTGTCCTCATGACCTGCTCCCTACATGACTTACTCATGGCAAATCTCCTCTTTCTCAGTCTCCATTTCTCTTGCTTGGGACTCACTCTGGGATTGGAGCTCCTGCCCTCTTGCCTTAGTTAGGGTTTCCAATGCTGAGAAGAGACAGCATGACTAAGGTAACTCGTCTAATGGACAACGTTTAATTGAGGCTGGTTTACAGGTCCAGAGGTTCAGTAGATTATGACAGGAGGCATGGCAGCATCTTTGCAGATATGTTGCCACAAACCCCCCCCCCAATAGCTGAGCAAAAAAAGATGGGTGGATTGGTGGTTTCAATATGCTTGGCCCAGGGAGTGGCACACTTAGGTGGTTTGTGGCCTTGTTTGACTAAGTATGGAGGAAATGTGTCACTGTGGGATGGGGTTTGGAATGTTTCTTCTAGCTGCCCATAAGACAGTCTGCTCCTAGCTTCCTTTGGATGAAGATATAGAACACTTGGCTTCTTCTCCAGCAACATGTCTACACCAGGCAAAACTCTGAATGATCATAGATGGGGAAACCAAGATATTCCATGGCAAAACCAAATTTACACAATATCTTTCCACAGATCCAGCCCTACAGAGGATAATAAATGGCAAAGTCCAACACAAGGAAGGAAACTGTACCCTAGAAAAAGCAGGAAAGTAATCATCTTTCAACAACCTGAAAAGAAGATAGCTGCAAAAACATAATTCTACCTCTAACAACAAAATAACAGAAAGCAACAATCACTTTTCCTTAACATGTCTTAACATCAACGGACTCAATTCTCTAATAAAAAGATATAGACTAAGAGACTGGATATGTAAGTAGGACCCATCATTTTGGTGCATATAGGAAACGCACCTTGGGAGCTTTTCCCAATCTGTTGGTTGCCATTTTGTCCTATTGACAGTGTCTTTTATCTTACAGAAGGTTTACAATTTTATGAAGTTCCATTTTTGCTCTTAGGGCACAAGTCACTGGTGTTCTGTTCAGGAACTTTTCATTAAAATCTTTGTGGGTGATGAAAGGAGAGGGGACAAGTGAGGGGAGAGGGAAGGAGGAGGAGGAAATAAGAGTGATAGTATCAGATGTGGAGGACAATAGAGAGAGGTACAGAGGGTCCGGAAATCGAATAAAAATGAGGAACTGAGGATTGCGACTGGTGGGTCTCAGACATCAGAGAAATGTGAGGCTCTCAGGACCCAATGGGGTTGACTTTGGCTGTAATGCACAGAGAAGGGAAAGTAGAACCTGTGGAGACTACCTCCAGGAGACAGACATGGCTCCTGGTGGAGGGATGGAGCCACCAACCCATCACAAAGTTCTTTTAACCCAGAAATGTTTCTATCCAAAGGAAGAACACGGATAAAAAATGGAACAGAGACTGAAGGAAGGGCCAACTGTGGAACGGTCCCACCTGAGGATACATTATGTCTGCAGACACGAAACTCAACATTGCTGCCATGGTCAAGAGGCGCTTGTGGACAGGAACCAAGTGTGGCAGTTTCTGGGGAGGTCTGGCCAGCAACTGACCAATACAGAGGCAGATGCTTGGAGCCAACCATCAGGCTGAACTCAGGGAACCTCTTGGGGCAGCAGGCAGAAGGGCTGGAGGAGCAGAAGGAGATTACAACTCCATTGGAAGAACAACATAGGGCTAGCCTGACCATCTATTTCTCAGAGACTAGCCCACCAACCAAGAAGTGTACCTAGAGGGGATTCATGGCTCCAGATACATATGTAGGATAGAATGGCCTTACCAAACAGTAATGAGAGGGGAGGCACTTAGTTCCAGGGAGGTTTGATGCCCCAGAGTAGGGGGATGCTGGAATGGTGGGGCAGGAAGGTGTGGGTGAGTGGGGGACCACTCTCATACAGGCAAAAGTAAGGGAAGATGTGGTATGGGTGCTGGTGGAGGGGTAACTTGGAAGTGGAATATCGTTTGAGATGTAAACAAATGAAATAATTATTAAAAATTCTAAAAAAAGGAAAAATACAGGTAAAGTTATGTTTGTATAGTTATCTTCTTTTGGGGTTGTTGGAAGATTACTTCCTTGCTTTTTCTAGGTTGTAGTTTCCCTCCTTGTGTTGGCGTTTTCCATCAATTATCCTTTGAAGTGCTGGGTTTGTGGGAAGATATTGTGCGAATTTGGTTTTGTCATGGAATATCTTGGTTTCACCATCTATAGTGATTGAAAGTTTTGCTGGGTATAGTAATCTGGGCTGGCAATTGTGTTCTCTTAGGGTCTGTATGATGTCAGTCCAGGCTCTTCTGACTTTTATAGTCTCTGGTGAGAAGTCTGGTGTAATTCTTATAGGTCTACTTTTATATGTTACTTGACCTTTTTCCCTTACTGCTTTTAGTATTTTTTCTTTGTTTTGTGCATCTGATGTTTTGATTATTATGTGACGGGAGGTATTTCTTTTCTGGTCTATTCTATTTGGTGTTCTATAGGCTTCTTGTATGTTTATGGGCATCTTGTTCTTTAGGTTAGGGAAGTTTTTCTCAATAATTTTGTTGAAGATATTTACTGTCCCTTTAAGTTGGGATGGGGGTTGATAGGGGGGTAACTGGGAAGTGGGATATCATTTGAGACATAAACAAATGAAATAATTATTAAAAATTCTAAAAAAAGGAAAAATACAGTTTAAAGATACATTTTTTTAAGACGTGAAGAAATTTCCATTTTAAGAACTGAGAAATGATGAGAACAATTTTGTCTAAGTTTTCAGGACAATTTTAGGCATGTTTTTCAATTTCCTCTTTCCTACATCCTTAAATCACTAGAGGTAAGTGCAGACTGTGACTTCCGTGAGGGCAGCATTGGTCATCTGTGTGTCACTTAGCTCAGAGTGAGTAGAGGTTGACTCAGAGCTCTGGCCTCTTTTAAAGAAGCATGTCCCTGATTCTTATGTTGGAGAGTCAAACACAAGAAGCCCTTCACCTTATGCACATAGACCTCAGTAATGGTGCAGGAAATAAAGCTACAAGGTAGGGTGACATTCCTGTCTTGGTCCATAGGACACAGTGGGAGTGTGTGATGTGATGAGGAGGTGCCTGGGGTAATGATGCAGACAAGTGGGCAGGCTGAAGTGATGGAGTGGACCAAGACAGCAGAGCCACAAGGATCTGAAGGAAGTGCGATATCTAAGAGCCAGCAGTCCTTGAGAAAACAAGAAACCAAACATAGAAAGGAGGATTTAAAAAGATAGGACTTCAAGGGAAGACTGTGACACTTAAGATGAAAGAGTTAGGACATGGAATTGCTGGTGCCTGAGGGTGAAATTTTTCTAGATTGTGTGTGTGTGTGTGTCTGTGTGTCTGTGCACTTCAGAGCTGACTTGACCACTCCTCCTAGGGCGTTGACAGGTTTTATTCTGCTTCGTTTATTTTGTCTGAGCATTTTGTCTGTTTATTATCTTTTTGGTCTGCTGGTGAATATATCTGTTGCTATCTGACAGGGAAGGGAGTCTGCTGGTCCCTGAGACTCTGGTCAGCTGCTGTGATTTCCATCTTACTCCTCAGCACCTGTTTCATTGCTCACTGTGTGGGTAAGTTCTTCACTGACTGGTGTTTCTTTTGAGTACAATCTGGTCTCTGTTCCACAGAGACTCCTAGAGGCTATCTTGTTGGGTTTTGTTTTTGTTGTTCTTGTTTGTTTTTTGTTTTTTTGTTTTGTTTTTTTCTTCTTTGCTTGGTTTTGGTTTTTCAAGACAGGGTTTTCTGTGTATTCCAGACTGTCCTGGAACTTTCTGCATCGACCGGGTTGTCCTTGAACTTATAGAGATCCCTCCTGCCTCTGCTTTCCAAGGACTGAGAATAAAGGTGTGCTGCATTACTGCCTGGGCTGGAGTTGTATTTTTGATCTCCGTATCTGGTCCAATCTTGCATGCAATATCATGTTCTTCTTGACGTCTCTTCCTCGTTGGTTTTTTTTTCAAAAGTGAAATTTTATTTATGGGAATTCAGTAATTCCAACCTTTATCACACCAGTTAATAAATGTGAAGTCTCCAATTGTTTTTCTTCTAAATCCCAATTTAGGATTCAACATAATCATCTCTAAGGAGCACTAATAAGAAATGTTCCAGTGCTGGTAATACAAATGGGAGAGTACAGGTTTTCAAAAGTGGCCCTAAACCATTGTTAAGGGGATTAGAGGAACCATCAAAGCCTTATCCTAAGGCATGGATTAGGACAGAAACAATTTTATTGCTCATGTTCAAGAAAAGATGGAACATGGCAGGGGTGGGGGATGTTAAATCAGGCAAAATGTGCTTTCCTTGCGGAAAAAATAAGTCTGTTAAGCATAGGAGGAAGGTAATGTCAAAACTCAAACTTGGAAGTGCCTTATTTGCAGAACCATCTTCCTGAGTCTGTGCTTAGAATCAGTACGTTTGTAGCACAAAACTGCATTAAAAATCCATGTCCAAAACTACTTCAAAGAACGATATTACTTGCTTTTAGAAGGTTATGAGATAGTAACTAGACTCTCTCTCCACTAAACCCAAGGAAAAGAATATACATTGGAACTTGTTAAGTTTCAGTATCCCAAAAGGTGGCACCTGCTCCTAATCAAGGGATAGGGCACATCTGGTCAACCATATATTTTAAGAACAAGCACTTTATTAGAAATGTTCCATAAAGAGCACAAATTTAGAACTATAAAATGCCACTTCATGGGATGTCAGCATTGTCGTATTCTATTGCTGGTGTTGTCATGCTAACCATGAAGTATCTTTGTATTACACGTGGAAAAAGTAAGGCCAGGGAGGTTAGTTAACCTGCTCTAGAACGCAATCAATTAGTGGCAGAACCATGACATTTCATGCACTCCAGTACCAAAGTAACAACCTCAAAAGCAAAAACCTTGACAATGTCACTTTATCTTTCCTCTTAATGAAAAGTCAACTGTCCTGCCAACCACTTTCCAGTGGTATTTTGGTTTCTTTTAATCTCAGGATCACAGTATATAGCAGGGGGAAGTAATATGTTCTTGATAATCAAAACACAAAGTCAGACTGGGAAGTGGGTATGTCCCTGAGAAGTGTGTTTCATTTTGGAATTGGTTCAACTGGTTTCAGGGAAAATCTAAAATCCATTAATAGAATTAGAAATGAACAAGGAAAACAACAGGACTCGGGGTATGGCTCAGTGGTAGAGCACTTGCCTAGTGTATGCAAGGCCTTCAGTTCAATCCCCAACTCAGCAAAAAGGAAAAAAAAAAGGACGTTTAGATGGCTGACGCCATGAATCTCTTTGAAAGCATCATTGGCAACATAACTATTTCCTAATTCTTTCCATTTGATAGACAGGACAACTAAACAAATAATTTCAAACACAAGCCCATTTAGGCAATATACAGCAATGGAACTAGAAAAACATTTACTATCCAGTTACTGTAATATTTGGGTTATGCTAAATGTAGCTGTAGACCCTGACCAGCAGGGAAATTAGGCTGAAACCCCTGGGTTCCTTAGCAGTCATCTGTAGATATTACCATGAAAGAAAAAGGTTTGTTCTTGTAACTATTTCCTCACTAAGTAAACTAGATGCCTATAGGGGCCAACTGCAGAAGAATCAAAGCACCAAAGCTGAAGGCAGTATACCTCCTGTATAGATAGCAAGGTCTCCTTGTCAAACCATTCTATCTAGCACTACACTTCAGTCCTCCTCCTTCATCATGGACTCTTGATTCCCCCAAATCCACCATTCCAATTGATATGCCCAGGTCATTACTGAGTTCTGCTTTCTGGGTTCTTTAATTTGTTGTATAGGTATTCTACCCTAAGTGATTAATTGAAAAAATAATCTCTTCAAGAAACCTTAACAAAATACCAGATTCTCTATTAACAAAGGGGGATGGAGATTAACAAACCAAAATAGGAAAAAGGTAGCTGTGGCAGGACAACTCTAACCTCAGACTCCCGTGCTGTAGAAGTCACCAGCAAACAACCTCTCCCCCACTTTTGTAAGAGTCAGTGGGAAACAGGACTGCTGCTCCCTCACTTAATCATCCTCTGAGCTCTCAGCAGACCTGGCATCCGTAGCTACCTTCCAGTTCCTGCACTTTGCTTGTCCTCTCCTGTACCTCGGGTCAGGCACAGGAATATGGACAGTCTTGTCTTTCTTTTTCCTTGTGGTTTTTTAGTGTCTCTTTCCTCAATTTCCTCAGAACTGCTAAATGCAGAATCATCTGACTGAGAAGTATCACTTTCTTCCCCTAAAGGTAAAGATTTTTTAGGAGACTTTTTCCTGGATTTTTTTCTTGCTCTTGTGTGGTTGCTTCCTCTTCCTGGTACTAGAAGCTCGAGTTTCCTCTGAGAACTCACTTGAGAAATCTGCTGTTATGTCTGTGGCTTCCTTTTTGTTTTTCTTCTGTTTTTTTGTGTGACCGTTTTTTTCTGCTTCTTCTTATGGGACTTCTTTGACTTCTTATGTTTTCGGGATTCATGGGCAGATGATTATATCTGGGGAGATTTTTTTTTTCCTGTTGGTAATGTCTTGCTGATCACTACTGTCTGTTTCAAACTCTTCAGGATATACCTCTTTATAACCACTATGACCCCATCTGTCTGGTATATTGGATTCATAATCATATAACTTCTTGTTCCAGGATTTAGCCTTAAGAAAATCATCTTCCAGGGCCCAGAAATTTCATTCTTTGATCTCCAATAGTCTCTATGACTTTCTTCATCAAAACCATCACTTCTCATCTGACTTGAGCTGCTGGGTACTGTATTCCTTCTGGTCCCCTGGTAGGCATCTTCCATCTGCTTCTCTAGTTCCCTGATTTTCCACATGTCGGACTCCTCCTGAATCTTATTGTGAGCATCTGTATGCCGGATGACATTCCTCAGGAGGACTTTCCCCAATGGAACCCGTGACATTCTTTAATCCCTCGATCCTGAGGAAATCAGGCATCTTGTTAGTGTGAGACAAAGAACCACTCCATTACATGATCTCCTCCGACCCAGGAAGCCAAGGAGTCAGGGCTGAAAGGCAGCTCTGCAGCTTCACCCGAGTCCTTCATGAAAACGCAGCCTTCCCACCCGAGGCCCAGGCTACGGCTGCCTTCCCCCAGCTGAGCCCACCAGGCAGCTCTCTCTCTGGGACCCAGGCCAGAGCGGGCACAGGCGTGGAACGCAGCCTGCGGGTGGACTGGGGCATTCCCCACTCTCGCTGGACTGGGAAGGTGCCCGGTGGCTCACTCCTGGGACAGAATGGGGACAAGGGGCATGGGCTCGGCCTTCCGTTGGGGCCCCAGAAGTGTCTATAGTGCCTCAGGGAGAGCTTGAAGTTTCCAAGGGGAAGTCGGGGCAAACACCCCCATGTCTGTCAGCGGGCTCCCCGCCCCACTGCCTCTAGCAGATTTCTAAGCAAAGACTATGTAAGCTAGAAGATCCAGGGCAGATGTCATACAGAACCTAAGAGAACACAAATGCCAGCCCAGACTACTATACCCAGCAAAACTTGTTGGGCTGTAGAAGACATCCTGGGGTGTTTGGCCATGTCCCCAGAACCCAGAGACCTAACATGCAGTCTTATCTCCATTTAACCTGTATGGTCAGTCACCTAAGGCACAGGTAGAGGGCGTGACTAACAGGCTTCTACCTCGATCTAAGATCTAAAGTCCGGGAGGCATAGCTAACTAACAGGAAGCAACAGTTACGGGTTCTTAATATCTGTTAATATCAATGGACTCAATTCTCCAACAAAAAGACATAGACTAACAAACTGGACATATAAACAGGACACTTCATTTTGCTGGATACAGGAAATGTACTTCAGTGACAAAGACAGACACTATCTCAGAGTAAAAGGATAAAAAATTTTTTTTCCAAGAAAATGGTCCCATGAAGCAAGCTGGAGTAGTTATTCTAATATCAAATAAAATAGACTTTCAACCAAAAGTTATCAAAAAACATGAGGAAGGACACTTCATACTCATCAAAGGAAAAATCTAGCAAGATGAACTCTCAATTCTGAACATTTATGCTCCAAATTTATTGGCCCATACATACATAAAAGAAACCTTACTAAACCTCAAAGCACATATTGCACCTCACACAATAATAGTCAGAGATTTCAATATCCTACTCTCATCAATGGATAAACCAGAGAAACAAAATCTAAACAGAGATAAGTTATGAACCAAATGGAATATATATATATATATATAACATTTCATCCTAAAACAAAAGAATATATCTTCTCAGCACTTGCTGGTACCTTCAGATCACCACAGACAAAGGCTGGTCTTCAATAACAACAAAAACAACAGAAAGTCTACATACACAAGGAAGTTGAAAAACTATCTACTCAATGATAACTTGGTCAAGGAAGACATAAAGAAAGAAATTAAAGACCTTTTAGAATTTAATGAAAATTCAGGCACAACATATCCATTCTTATGGTACACAATGAAAGCAGTGCTCAGAGTGGGGGTGGGGGGGGGAGCTGGAAAGAGCATATACTAGCAGCTTAACAGCATATCTGAAAGCTCTAGAACAAAAATAAGCAAGCACACCCAAGATGAGTAGATGGCAGGAAATAATCAAACTCAGGGTTGAAATCAACCAAATAGGAACAAAGAGAGCTATACAAAAAATCAACCAAACCAGGGGCTAGTTTTCTGAGAAAAACAACTGAAAAGGGAGCCATGACAACAGAAACTGAGGGAATAAAAAACATCATCAGATCCTACTACAAAAGCCTATACTCAACAAAACTGGAACATCTTGATGAAATGGATAATTTTATAGACAGATACCAGGTACAAAAGTTAAATTAGGATCAGAAAAAACATTTCAAGTGTCCCATAAGCCCTAAGGATATAGAAGCAGTCATTAAAAGTCTCCCAACCAAAAAAATCCCCAGGACCAGATAGTTTTAGTGCAGAATTCTATGAGATCTTTAAAGAAGACTTATTACCAATAGTCTTCAAACTATTCCAAAAAATAGAAACAGAAGGAAAACTACCAATTCCTTCTATAAAGCCACAGTTACACTGATATCTAACTCACACAAAGACCCAACAAAGAAAGAGAACTTCAGGCTAATTTCCCTTATGAATAAAATATGTACTCAAAATTTCTCACTAAAATTCTCTCTAATAGAATTCAAGAACACACCCTTCTGGTTTGAACCTGGGCCCGGAGCAGACCTTGGGCCCTGGCTCTGCACCTACTCCTTCAATAACTAGAGGAAGCTTGATCGTTAGGTGCTTTAACATGTTCAGGATCACAGGTGAGGCCACAACATCTGCCTCTACACCCGGAGTAATTGGGACCCTGTGATCCAGGGATACATAAACCCCTACCCAGTCAGTGGTACAGGGGTTCCTTTTGGTCTGAATCTGCTCCCACAGCAGACCTGGAATGCTGGCTCTGCACCTACTCTTACAACACCTAGAGGGAGCCTAAGTCCCAGGTGCAATGAAAGGCCCAAGATCACAGGTGAGGCCACATCTGCCCCAACACTTGGAGTAACTGGGACCCCTGGGATCGAAGGACACAGGAACCCCTACCTAGCCAGAGGCACGGATTCTTTCTGGTTTGACCTGGGGCGCTGGCTCCTTACCCACGTCTACAACACTCAGAAGGAGCTGGACTCCCAGGTGCTCTGAAATGCCCAGGATCACAGGTGCTCTGACACTCCTAGCATCACAGGATCTCAGAGAAAAGTCAACTCCTAGGAGATTGGACACACCCCAGATCACGGGAGCCCTGACACACTCAAGATCATATTTGAGAACACAACATCTTTTCTAACACCTGGCCTAGCTGGGACCTCAACTGGAACCAGGGAAATACCAATCCTCATTCAGCCTAAGGCATGGGTTCCTTAGGCTCCCAGAGTTCTGGCTTTACACCCACTCCTGCAACATCCAGAGAAAGCTTGACTCCCATGAACTTTGACAGAACAGGATCAGAATTTATACCAGAATTTCAGGTTCCCAGAGGTAGCTTGACTCCAAGGAGTTCTGACACACCCAGGATCACAAGATCCCAGGATCACAGGACTACAGAGACACCTGGACTCTGAGGTGTTCTGACACAACCAGGATCCCAGGAGGTACAGGTTCTAGTCAGAGACAGCAAGGGCAGTTGGCACTAGAAATAACCAGGCGGTGAGAGGCAGCGCAAGAACATAAGCAACAGAAACCAAGGCTACTTGCCAATATCAGAACCTAGTCCTCCCACCACACCAAGCCCTGGATTGTCCTGTCCAGGACATTAAACAGGGTCCGGGGAGGTCACCTGAAAGAGAGCAGGGGGAGCAGGCAAAGACGAAAGGAATGACGACCTGTCTATAATCTGATCAGATCATAATTTTTACTTTTGCATACACAGGCTATATACACAAAAAGGCAGGATGTGGGGAAGGGGATGACACAGGAGCGTAGGTGTTCAGGGGGAGTACAGATATCTTCCAGAACAGGCTATCAGCTGGGTGAAGGTTCAGGGGAAAGACCACTATCACTCCACCTATGATTCACTTGTCTTTATCTAAGTTGGTACTATCCACCAAGGTTACCCATCTACAAGGCCTTATGACTAGGCTTGGCAGACTTCCACCAAAACTGTCTGTTTACAATAACTACCAGCTATCTGTTTCAGTGTTTTTCCACAGAGACCCAAGACTTGGTGCTAGCAGGCATGTATGTCAGGCCTGTTGCTGATTTTAGGCCTATGGCTGATTTTAGGCTTTCAGTGTATAAGCAGGGCTGCTCTGGATGCTGGATACCCTAACAGACCTGAAAAACAAGATTCAGATCTAAAATCTCATCTTATAAATATGACAGAGGAGTTTAAGAAGGGCATAAATAACTCATTGAAGAAATATAGGAGTACACAAGTAAACAAGTAGAAGCCTTTAAAGAGGAAACAAATAATTATCTTAAATAAATACAGAAAAACACAATCAAACAGTTAAAGGAATTGAACAAAACCACTCAGGATCTAAAAATAGAAACATTAAAGAAAACAAGAAAAGACAAAGGGAGACAACCCTGGAGATGGAAAACTTAGAAAAGAGATCAGGAGTTACAAATGCAAGCATCACCAACAGAATACAAGGGACAGAAGAGAGAATCTCAGGTGTAGAAGATACTTTAGAAGACACTGACACAACAGTCACAGAAAAAAAAAAAAAAACCCGGAAAGCTCCTATCTCAAAACATTCAAGAAATCCAGGATATAATGAAAAGACTGAACATAAGAAAATAGGTATAGAAGAGAGTGAAGATTCCCATTTCAAAGGGCCACCAAACATCTTAAACAAAATTATAGAAGAAAACTTCCCTAACCTAAAGAAAGAGGTGTTCATAAATACATAAGAAGTCTACAGAACACCAAAACAGATGGGACCAGAAAAGAAATTCCTCCCATCACATAATAATTAAAACACCACATGCACAAAACTAAGAATATTGAAAGCAATAAGGGGGAAAAGGTCAAGTAACATACAAAGGGAGACCCATCTGAATTACATCAGACTTCTCAACAGAGACTATAAAAGCCAGAAGATCAGGTAGCCCACACACATATGGAATCTGATAACTTGGTCAGGGAAGAAATAAAGAAATAAATTAAAGTCTTTTTAGAATTGTATGAAAATGAAAGCACAACATACCCAAACTTATGGGAAATGATGAAAGCACTGCTCAGAGGAAAACTCATAGCTCTGAGCGCTTCCTTAAAGAAAATGGAGAGAGTATACTCTAGAAGCTTAACAGCACATCTGTAAGCTCTAGAACAAAAAGAAGATACACACAAGATGAGTAGATGGCAGGAAATAATCAAACTCAGGGCTGAAATCAACCAAGTAGAAACAAAGAGAACTATCTAAATAATCAACCAAACCAGGAGCTGGTTTTTTTTTTTTTTGAGAAAATCAACAAAATTGGTAAATCCTTAGCCAAACTAATCAAAGGGCACAGAGACATTATCCAAATTAATAAAACCAGAATGAAAAAGGAAGAAATAACAATTGAAACTGAAGAAATTAAAAAATTATTAGATCCTACTACAAAAGCCTATGCTCAATAAAACTGGAAAATGTAAATGAAAACGATGATTTTCTAGACAGATACTAAGCACCAAAGTTAAATCAGACTCAGATAAACCATCTAAATAGTCCTGTAACCCCCAATGAAATAGAAGCAGTCAGTAAAAATATCCCAACTAAAAAATCCCCAGGACCAAATAGTTTTAGTGCAGAAATCTATCAGACCTTCAAAGAAGACCTATTACTTATACTTCTCAAAGTATTTTATAAAGTAGAAACAGAAGAAACACTACCTAATACATTCTATGAAGCCATAGTTACGCTAATACCTAAACCAGACAAAGACCCAACAAAGAAAGAAAACTTCAGACCAATTTCCCTCATGAATATTGATTCAATAATACTCAATAAAATTCTTGCAAACTGAATCCAAGAACACATCCAAATGATCATTCACCATGATCAAGTACATTTCATCCCAAGGATGCAGGGATGGTTCAATATACAGACATCCATCAACATAATCCACTATATAAACAAACTCAAAGGAAGGGAAAACACATAATCATGTCATTGCATGCTGAAAAAGTCTTTGACACAATGTAACATTTCTTTATGCTAAAAGTACTGGAGAGAATAGAAATTCAAAGTCCATACCTAAATGTAATAAAAACAATATAGAGCAAACCTATAGTCAATATCAAACTAAATGGAGAGAAATTTGAAGTAATCTCACTAAAATCAGTGTCAATACAAGGGTGCACACTCTCTTCCTCCCTATTCATTATAGTACTCAATGTTCTAGCCAGAGCAATTAAGCAACAAAAGGAGATCACATTGATACAAACTGGAAAGGAGGAAGTGAAGATACCACAATTTGCAGAAGATATGATAGTGTAGACAAGTCATCTCCCCCCCCCAAATAAAAAATCCACAAGGGAACTCCTACAGCTGATAAACAACTTAAGCAAAGTGGTTGGATACAAAATTAACTCAACCAAATCCTCTACTCAAAGGATAAATGGACGGAGAAAGAAATTAGGGAAAAGACACCCTTTACAAATAATATAAAATATCTTGATGTGATGATAACCAAGCAAGTAAAAGATCTGAATGACAAAAACTTCAAGTCTCTGAAGAAATCAAAAAAGACCTCAGAGGATAGAAATACCTCCCATGATCATGGATCTGGAGGATTAACATAGTAAAAATGGCCCTTTTCACAAAAGCAATCCCCATCAAAATTCCAACTCAGTTCTTCACAGAGATAGAGCAATTTTCAAATTTATCTGGAATAACAAAAAACTCAGGATATCAAAAGCCATTCTCGACAATAAAAGAACCTTGGGTGGGATGGGGAGGAAATCACCATCCCTGACCTCAAGCTATACTACAGAGACATATTGACAAAAACCAGATGGTATTGGTACAGAGACAGGCAGGTAGATCAACAGAATATAATTGAAGACCCAGAAATAAACCTGCATACCTATGGTTACTTGATCTTTGAAAAAAAAAAAAGCCAAAACCATCCAGTGGAAAAACAGCATTTTCAACAAATGGTGCTGGTTCAACTGGAGGTCAACAAGTAGAAGAATGCAAATTGACCCGTTCTTATCTCCCTGTACAAAGCTCAAGTCCAAATTGATCAAGGACCTCCACATAAAACCATATATGATGAATTGAATAGAAGAGAAAGTGGGAAAGAACCTTGAACACATTGGCACAGGAGAAAGTTTTCCTGAACAGAACACCAGTGTTTTATTCTCTAAGATCAAGAATTGGCAAATGGGACCTCATAAAATGGCAATGGTTCTGTAAGGCAAAGGACACTGTCAATAGGACAAAATGGCAATCCACAGATTGGGAAAATATCTTTACCAATCCTATATCTGATTGAGGGCTACTATCCAAAATATAGGAAGAATTCAAGAAGTTAGACTCTAGAGAACCAAATAACCCTATTAAAAAGGGGGTAAAGAACTAAACAGAGAATTCTCAACTGAGGAATCTCAAATGGCTAGAAAGCACTTAGAGAAATGTTGAACATCTTTAGTCATCAGGGAAATGCAAATCAAAATATCCCTGAGATGCCACATCACACCAGTCAGAATGGCTAAGATCAAAAAGGCATATGACAGTAGTTGTTGCTTAGGATGTGGAGAAAGAGGAACACTCCATTGCTGATAGGACTGTAAGCTGGTAAAACTACTTTGGAAATCAATCTGGAGGTTCCTCAGAAAATTGGATATAGTTCTTCCTGAAGACCCAGATATACCACCACTGGGCAAAATATGCTCCAGCATATAAAAAGGACACATTCTCCACTATGTTCATAGTAGCCTTATGTATAATACCCAGAAGCTGGAAAGAACCCAGATATCCTTCAACAGAGAAATGGATACAGAAAATGTGGTACATTTACACAATGGAATATTACTCAGCTATTAAAAATAATGAATTTGAGAAATTCTTAGGCAAATGGGTGGAACTAGAAAATATCATTCTGAGTGAAGTAACCCAATAACAAAAGAACACACATGGTATATTCTTACTGATAAGTGTATACTAGCCAAAAAGAAGCTTGGAATACCCATGATACAATTCACAGACCATTTGAAACCCAAGAAGAAAGAAGATCACATCAAAGTGTGGTTGCTACAGTACTACTCAGTAGGGGAAAGAGAATAATCACTGGGAAGTAGAGGGAGAGAGGGATCAGGGAGGGAGAGGAAGGGAAGGGCAAAAGGGGGCCTTTTCAGATATTGGAGGAGATGGGGGAGAATTCCATAAGGTCAAGAATTTGAAAGTAGGTGTGTAGCATGGGGGAGGGGGATCTGGGGATAGCCACTAGAATGTCTCAGATGCCAGGGACCCAAAAAGTTCCCAGTAGCCATCAGGGAGAACATTAGCTGATATAGCCAACAGGGAGGAGATAGAAAATGTAGAGACAATATCCAGTTGATAGGTATGGCTGCCAGTTGATGGATGGGGCCAACCACCCACCTGAAGGAAAAGCCATCCAGGGACTGCCACACCTAGGGATCCATCCCATCTACTGACACCAAACTCAGACACTATGGCTGATGGCAGACGTGCTCACTGAGAGGAGCCCAGTATAACTGTCCCTGATAGGCTGTGTCAGAGCTGGAGCAATACAGATGAGTATGTACACAGCCAAACATTGGACTGAGTTCAGGGACCCCAACGGAAAAGTTAGGGTAAGGATGGTAGGAGTTGAAAGGATTTGCAACCTTATAGGAAGAACAATAATGTCAAGCAACCAGACCCCCTAAAGGACCCCCTCCCAGGGACTAAACCACCAACCAAAGAGTTTACAGGGGGTATAAAGTGGCTGGATATACAATCAACTCAAACAAATCAGTAGCCTTCCTCTACTCAAAGGATAAACAGCTTGAGAAGAATTTAGGGAAGTGAAACCCTTCTTAATAGTCACAAATAATATGAAGTATCTTGGTGTGGTGATAAGCAAGCAAGTGAAAGATCTGTATTGACAAGACCTTCAAGTCTCTGAAGAAAGAAATCAAAGAAGATCTCAGAAGATGGAATGATCTCCCATGCTTATGGATAGGCAGGATTTATACAGTAAAAATGGTCATCTTGCTGAAAGCAATCTACAGATTCAATGCACTCCCCATCAAAATTCCAACTCAATTCTTCATAGAGTTAGAAAGAGTAATTCTCAAATTCATTTGGAATAACCAAAAACCTAGGATAGGGAAAACTATTCTCAATAATAAAAGAACTTCTGGGGGAATCACCATCCCTGACCTCAAGCTGTACTACAGAGCAATGGTGATAAAAACCAGATAGTATTGACACAGAGACAGACAGGTTGGTCAGTGGAACATAACTGAAGACCCAGAAATAAACCCACATACCTATGGTCACTTGATCATTGACAAGAGAGGTAAAACCATTTTGTAGAAAAAAAAAGGACAGGATTTTCAACAAATGGTGATGGTTCAACTAGAAATCAGCATGTAGAATAATGCAAATTAATCCATTCTTATTTTTTTTTTCTGAGACAGGGTTTCTCTGTGTAGTCTTGGCTGTCCTGGAACTCACTCTGTAGACCAGGCTGGCCTCGAACTCAGAAATCTGCCTGCCTCTGCCTCCCAAATGCTGGGATTAAAGGCGTGTGCCACCACTGCCCAGCAAATTGACCCATTCTTATCTCCCTGTACAAAGTTCATGTCCAAATGGATCAAGGACCTCCACATAAAACCAGATACAATGAATCTAATAGAAGAGAAAGTGGGAAAGAGCCTCAAACACTTAGGCACAGAGGGAAATTTTCTGAACAGAAAACCAATGGCTCATTCTCTAAGATCGAGAATTGACAAATGGGACCTCATAAAGTTGCAAAACGTTCGCAAGGCAAAGGACACTGCAAAGAGGACAAAATGGCAACCAAGAGATTGGGAAAAGATCTTTACCAATTCTACATCCAATAGAGAGCTAATGTCCAAAATATAAAAAGAACTCAAGAAGTTAGAATCCAGAAAACCATACAACCCTATTAAAAAGAATAGAGTGTACAGAGTTCTAAAAGAATTCTCAACTGAATCTCAAATGTCTGAGAAACATGTAAATAAATCTTCAACATCCTTAGTCATCAGAGAAATGCAAATCAAAACAATCTTGACATTCCACCTCACACCAGTCAGAATTGCTAAGATCAAAGTCTCAGGTGACAGCAGATGGCAAAGAGTATGTATAGAAAGAGAAACACTCCTCCAATGCTTGTGGGATTGCAAACTGGTACAACTACTCTGGAAATCAGTCATGTAGTTCCTCAGAAAATTGGACATAGTACTACCTGAGGACCAAGCTGAACCACTACTGGACATATACCCAAAACATGTTATAGAAATGTTTTGTCACCAGTTTTCTGAGGAAGGTACAATAAATTTAGTGACCTGGAAAAAAATTGGGCAAAGACTTCAAAACCATTATGATGTGCATGGACCAGGAAAAATGCCTGGACATACTTTCAGTCTCTATATCTTGATTAGATATAGTTTAGATCCTAGACACAAGAGTTGAGCCTCTGTATACAGAACCAGGATTTGAGCTGTAGCTTTATGAGGTAGAAGAAGAGCCCTAGATGTGTAGGAGGCCGAGCAGCTGGAAGAGGAAGCTGCTGGAATCATAGGGAAAGAGAATTGTTTGTCCCTTGTTGCCTTGGCAGAATTCAAAATTTCTTCCAAGGACAAGTTAGTTAAAGAGGAAGTGCAAGATTAAAACTGGTTTTGCGTCATTGGCTGTGCAAGTGCAGAAGTTACAGGCTTGACAAGCTCAGGGGAGTTCTTGGTAATGTCAGATTGGATCCCAAAGCTGAGAGCTAGTAAAACCCCAGAAACAGAGCTGCCAGTTAAAGCAACACAGGCAGCTCCCTGAGAGACAGCCTTTGAAGATGGTTTTTATCTCCCTTACAAGTGACCTTGAAAGAGGCTACTAAGAGAGGACATGATATTCAGGGATTTCATATTGCATTTTCCGTTATACAATAGATTGACAATAGAGTTAGAGTTTATGAGCCTTTTGCATTTAAACAGTTAAAGGCATTAAAAAGTACTTGTGCAGGGTATGGGCCAATAGGTCCATTTACTCAGGCTATGCTTGAATCATTATTCACAGAGGTCCTCCCTCCTGGGGATTGGAAACAGCTGGTAAGGGTGTGCTCATCAGGAAAAGGTTTTTTTTTATTTTTTTAATTTTTTTAATTGAAATTAGAGTCTGTTGAGCAGTGTCGAGCCAGTGCTGAGATCAGTCCAGCACAGCAAATACCTATTACTTTTGAGATGCTAGCAATAGAAGGACAGTATCACAAGACTGCTCAACAGTTAAATTTTGATCCAGCTGTTTATGTGCAGAATAATTCTGCATCTTAAATAGCCTAGTATTCCTGCCTTGGACAGGGAGGCAGACTGAAGGTTTATCTAAAATTAGTCAGGGACCAGATGAGTTGTTTCAAGATTTTGAAGTCAGGTTGCTTCATTCAGCATCAGATTTATGGGGGATTCTGAGGCAGTATTTCATAAGTTGGATAAAGTCTAATCATTTTAATCAAATATTTAATTTTAAAGTTTATATCTCATATTTATAATATAATGAATGTTCAGACTTATGTTATAAATATTTATATCTTAAATTAATATATAAAAATACATACTTTTAAAATAAAAATTTATTAATAAGTTAGGTATATAATAATATCTGTTTTTAATCCACAAGGATAGGGAATTATGGAATGAACCCACGGAGCTATATGAAATCTGTTACAAAAACTAAAAAAGTGGGAGTTGTATATTCCTTCACCACAAAATAGTTAAAATCATGTATTTTTACTTTGAATTTCCTGACCTAGGATGCCAAGGGACTGTCTGCTGCTGAGTGCCTAAGGCACCCTACAACTTATGCTCAGGTGAAATGGAAGGACCACTTCCTGGCATGTGATATGGTCCCAGTCTAGTATTAATATGGGGAAGAGGGCATGTTTGTGTTTTTCCACAGGCTCCTGAGAGTGTCAGGTGGCTTCCAGAGCATTTGGTAGGCAATGTGGAGAAAGCAATTGATCAGACCCATGATGCTGATAAGCAACTTCCTCGTGTCAACTTGAGGAGTGTCCTCAAGCAAACACCAGTGAGTGGGAAAAGGGACTGTCAGCAGGACTTTGGTGGTCAGACACTGGATTGCCAATGATGTATATCTGGAAACTTGCTGCAGCCTTGGGAGATGTTAAGCTGACTAACACAGCTACTAAATGGAGATGAAACATTGGGTTTAGATTGATGTCAATGGGATATATAGTCAACTGTGTTTCCCTAACATATTCACTGTTAGTAGGAAAAATTAACATCACTATGTATGAGTTCAGATATTGGGTTTAGATTGATGTCAATGGGATATATAGTCAACTGTGTTTCCCCAACATATTCACTGTTAGTAGGAAAAATTAACATCACTATGTATGAGTTCAGATTTAATGTAACTTGCTATGACTGTAACTTGACTAGTTGTGTATCTGATTTTGTACAAGGAATTTCTGTTATGGTACTTCATCAACCTCCATTTTTTATGCTTCCAGTCAATGTTTCAAAACCTTGGTATGCAGATAGAGTCTTTAAGTGTAGGAATAAACTCAAAAAGCTTTCAATAGACTTAAGAGAATGGTCAGATTAATGTTGCTGGAATTCTTGCTATAGTATCTATTATACTCACTACTACTACATAAGCTGTAGCAGTGTCTCAATCTGTTCAAACTGCTCATTTTTTTTAATGCTTTGTCTAAGAATGTCACCTTAGCCTTAGGGATGCAGAAAGATATAGATAGTAAGCTAGAACAAAAGGCAAATGTGTTATAAGAAATAATGCAGTGTTTGGAGACTTTCAGTTCAAGGGGTGCAAGTGCGATCACATTTAGAATGTCATGTAGAATACCAATAGATTTATACTATCCCTAAAATGCATTATGGCAGTCAACAAGGTTGGGACCAGGTACATTTGCATCTTATAGGTATTTGGCATGATACTAATGTTTCCTTAGATATAATTCAATTGCACCAGGAAATTTTCAATCTAAAAATAATGCTAAACCCTGGAAATTTGAAGCTGCAAATGTTGCTTCTGAATGGTTAGAGCAATTAAGAAAGAGCATGCCTTGCTGGCAGGAGCCTGATATAGCTGTCTCCTTAGAGGTCTGCCAGAGCCTGACATATACAGAGGCAGATGCTCACAGCTAACCATTGAGCTGATCATGGGGTTCCCAATGGAGGAGTTAGAGAGAAGACTGAAGGAGCTGAAAGGGTTTGCGGCCCCATGGGGAGAGGAACAATACCAACCAACTAGAGCTCCCAGTGTCTAAACCACCAGCCTGGGAGCACATAGGGAGGGACCCATGGCCTCAGCTGTATATATAGGGGAGGATGACATTGTCAGGCATAGGTGGGTGAGGAAGTCCTTGGTCCAGTGAATGCTGGATGCCCCAGTGTGGGGGAAAGTTTGGATGGAGAGGTGGGAGTTGGAGGGTGGGTGGTGGCATATCTTCATAGAAGCAGGAGGAGGGGGGATGGGATAAGGGGTTCCTGGATTAGGAGGAATTGGGGAAAGGAGATTACATCTGAAATGTAAATAAAATATCCAATAAAAAAAGGAGAAAGAGCACGCCTTCTTGGTCTTTGTTTACTCATTTGGTCATTTCAGTACTTGTTTTGGGTACTCTAATAAGGTCATGGCTGTTATCACTTGTGCTTAAGTGTGCCCTCTGTCCTTTTTGAACATCTGTGCAGTACTCCATCATATATAGCTCAAATGTGTAAACTAATGCGTTACATCCTCCATTGCAGATGATGGTAGTCAAAGATGAGTAACAATTTCTCAGAGGTGGATCAACCTAAGACAGGGCATGGATTCCCAGATTCATGCACCAATGACAGGTAAGGATGACACTTCTGGAGGGGATGCCTAAGCTAGATACAAGTGAAGGCAGAATGAACCAGAGAATAAGAATGAGTCGGAAGATTAAAACATGTTGCCAGAATTAGTTTGAGGTCAGGCAGAGCAATTCAGTCAGAAGCCAAGAGAAGTCAGTGTGAATCTGTCAGGTTGAAGAGGAGTTTAGACCAGAACAACTGAGTTGAATCAGCCAGTGAGAGTTCAGAAAGAGCTAGAAATGGCTATCATCTCATTTCCTCATTAGAGGAAATAAAAGCAACATTTATAGAGAAAACTATTAATAAATCTCCACCAATCTCCCTGAATGACCACTAACCCCCATCTATTGGGGACCTAACATTTATGTATCCTCTGAAAAATTCCAAGAATTCCAAATGTCACACAATTGTGGAATATATATGTAGCTGGCAAGATCATGCCCCTTCCAGGGCAGGAGGTAAATCATAATTGTTTATGATTTATGTTTATGTTGGGGTCTGACCCCAACATCCAGAATAGCTGTAGCCATTTCCATGCCTGGGAGCTATTTTATATTGCTGCTGTAACAAGCCTGTCAGTCATTGACACAGAAATGTAACTTGGCTCAAAGACATGCTGATCACATAACCTGTTTTGTTCTTTAAGTTCTCCCTCTTCTGTAGAAGGTTTGCCAATCTTAAGAAATTCCACAAAGCTTTACTTAGGACCTAAAAAATCAAAGGTCAATATGAATTATTGTGTCTGAAATGACTTGAGTCAGAGTTGCTCACAAGGCAGCCCTTCCTGGACCTATTTATAGGCTCACTGTGGTTTTGAAGTTCACACCAAAGAGTGGTACTAATAAGCCAGAAAGTTATGCTTATAATACTCATGCTCCATTATCTCAATGCTCTGTTCACCACCCATCCTCCACTCTGTTCACCTTACTCAGGACCAACCAGCTTAAAAGTCAGCTGATAATACTTTGTTTACTAAGCCTACTGCTCCCCCTTTGCCCTTTAAACTTTTCAACCTATATATCTATATCTGTATCTGTATCTAACCTATATTTATATCTAATCTTTATCTTCTATCTATATTCTACTCTGAGAGTGGACAACAGCTTCACTTAGGCTTCCTAGTCATTTTATGGTCCTGAACATTCACTATTAGGTGTGCATTCAATAAACTACTCTTGCTTAACTGAGATCAGTGTTTGCTTCATTTGAGTGGCAATTACTGAACTCCAACAATGGTCAGCTGCTGCACAGCTGCTTGATATACTCACACCTGTGTTTAAAACAAAACTATAATGGCCTGTCTCATCAGATTGTTCTCCTGCTTTTTCAGCTTTTTTTTTTTCCTTACACATATACCCTCTGGCACAGTCTCTTCCTTCTTTCTTCCTTCAGAAAATTCCCATTGTCTGGCTCACAGGACAAGCCTGACCCTTTTTGTTTTCCCTTGTCGATGCTCCTTGCTCCTCTATGCTTCCACCTCCTCATACAGGTTTTCTAATTGCACAGCCAGCTTTACAATCCTTTCAGAAACAAGGGAGTAGACTGACCCCTTTTATTTTCCCCTCCTTTATTTTTGTTTTTAATGCTACTCCATTTCCAGCCACATTTTTTCCAACTCCTCAGACATTTTTTAAAACTTTTTTTGAAACAATAAAATGAAGAGGGGAAAGAAAAAAATCAGAAAAAGCCGCTGGGAGTAAAGTGGGGATATCCCAGAAGTACCAGCTGTAGTAAATGCTTTGCTGACCTCTTAAAACAAAATATCTGTATTTCCCTGCCCCTGAGATTTCTTTTATGGAGTTTAAATCCAATTTCCCATTTTTTGTTCTTAAATTTTGATCCCCAGGCTGAGGCACCACTTGTTGCCCGTCATCACAACGTTTTGGGTTCTATTTTTTCCCACTCTTTATCTCTGCTCCCCATCATTTCACCCCTATAACTAGATAGTAGAAAAAGAAAGATAGATTGAAACAAGAGAAAGATAGAGATCCTTGAATTTAATTTCTTTCTTGTTTCTTTTTGAGCGTGACTACTAATAAACTGGAACCCCTCCCCCACCCCATAACCACCAACCACCAACCCAGCCTATGGCGGCTCTAGATTTTATATACTCTCTTAAAAGTTCCCAGAATTCCAAACATGACACAATTGTAGAACCTGTCTGCAACAGGAATAATCACACCATTACCAGAGCATGAGGTTAATCAGTTAGCTGCTATGGAAAGCATGAAGCAACCACATATTCCCACATTTGGGCTTAAAATGAAAATATACTATTATATTTCTGTGCTTTTTTCAAGAAACCAAAATTTCAAAATTCTCCCTACAAATTTTCTTGCAGAGTGTAGACCAGACATGGGTAAAGAGTGTACATGATGGAAAGATCAATGTGGGACATTACTGTCTATTAAGGTAAAGAGAGTATTCTTGCCTGGTTTTAGATTAACTGGCATTGGGTGTTAGCAGTCAAGTAGGATGAGCAGAATGTCTATGCAGAAGGCAGAAATGGTGTGAGTTTCAGAGAATGGCTAGGTAAGGATGCTGTCTGCCTGGTGGGATATCACCACTGGTGGTGTGGCCACTCAATACTGTCCAGGGTGATGAGGGCTTCTGCTCATCAAGATGATCTTGGTCAAGTGCTAAAACCACAGGGTGGCTGAATGGAGTCTCTCTAGAGTTCAGCACCAGGAGTCAGAGCACAAGTTGTGTGAAGGAGGCTTTCCCCAACTAGGGTGTCAGAACTTCAGCAAGGTATCTGGTCTTGTGTGGGAACATCCAGCCTAAGGGAGGAAAGTATTACTTTAGGTGACATAGACTTGACCTGAGGTTTGGAGTCCATCCAGAAGGCACAAACATCTTAGTGAAGAGTGATCAATGTGGGCAGGAGATGGGTGGCATCCAAGAGATTATTACTTGGGAATTTGAGATAGAGATAATTAGAATAGATTTGTTTTTCCTCATAGATGTGGTTAGAAATGCTAAATTTGGGAAATAAAATGAAACCTGTGGCTTTATATTAAAATCAGGGTAATAGTGTGAACCCTTAGTTTTCAGTATGTTTGGATATAAAAGCAAGAGAAAGCCAATAAACAAACTCTGTGTGTTTGTGTTACTTATATATGTACATGCTGCTTGCTTATTATGTTTGGGAGCATCGGGGTAGCTAGAGGAGATTCAAAGAAGGGAACTATTTGGAAGAACCGAAGCTTGAGCATGTGGCTATGAGCTGGAAAATATCTGTGGGACTCAAACCATCCCATCCTCAGCAACTAATGGAAGTGTCTCCTTTTGTACTCTGTGATCCATTTAATTCTCCCAAGGATTCTCAACAGAGCATTGCTCACTTAGAGATTGTGCTGAGGAGTGCATGGATTAAGGGAAGAGAGGCACAAGGGAGGACAGTGTCCTCCCACAGCTACTAACAAGAGCTGTTTCAGGAGCTCTGAATGTGGCCAGTAGTAAAGTGAGTGGGAAGTCCCCACACAGCTAGTCATGAACCTGTGGTCGGAGGCAGAGTGCTCCAAGAAGCAGCTTCGGAAGAAACAGGATGTGAGCTTTGCCTTCCCCACACTGTAGGCAGCTGAGAGAAAAGTGGGAGCCCACACAATAGAGAGGGCCCATGGTCCTCTAGAGTGTGGTATCACAATTTGCCTGTTCAGTCAAAATCAATGTTGTGCCTTAAGTGTTTGCTCATGTTGTCTGGTTTGCCTGAAACCACATTGGCGTATAGAAGTGCACAAATTTATGTTTGCTGCAGAGTGTCTTAGGACAGAGTTCTCTAGTAGCATGGTTCCTCTTTTCTACTCCTTCCTATTTCTTTCCTTCCCCCTTTGAGTTCCCATTTTGTAGTACTTGCATATTGCACTGTGTGGATTTGAGGACTACAATTCTTTTTTTTTTCTTGTATTAAGAGGTTGCATCTCCCTTGTGTGGCCTGAGTGACTCTATGCCGTGCTTTCTCATTCTCATGTGGTTTATCCTAGTGAGACATGCCTCTTCTTTCTTACAGTTGTGCAATATGACAACTTATCGCAGTTATTGATTCTTATATACCACAGTGCCTTAGGGAGGGTAGAAGGTGCTCTTTTTGACAGAGGAAGGTCTTTTCTTGATATGGCTTCAGAAATCACTTATGCAGAAGTGAAGTTCAAGAATGAATCCAACTCCTCGGGTACCTACTCAGAATCTCCTGCAGGTAAAAACAAAACAATAAATCCTTTCTGTATTTAATGTAGATGGGAGGATTAAGGAATGGTCATTTGCAAAGTTGGGTTGTATTTGTGACCGATTCTTCGAGTTCTCTCATCTGGTATTTTATAGGAGTCTCAGATGTTTAAACCATAGACTGACTTGAAGAGCCATAGAGTTCTATAGGGAAGAAAAAGCTTTCTTGGCATGGCTTTTGCTCTTGTCATTTACAGAAACTAAACCTTGAATCTTGCTGCATTTCCTGCTCTATATAAATAAACATAAGTGCAAATATTTTTCTGAAAATTAAATCATATTGTTTAATAGTGAGTTTTCTTTCCCCTCTATGCTTGACAGTATTTTGTAATTTCATGAAAACTGTTTTAGTGTTTGGAGACTTGATCCTTAAGGAACTTGTTTTCATTTATCCTGTAGATCAGAGCAAAACCTCTCACTTGCTAGGCAGTTGTTCTGCCATCAAACTGCACCTTCATCCAGCAAAGTTTCCAGCCATTTGATGGTGGCTATCAGACTGATGTCATGCTAAAGCATGGACTATGATTATAAGTATTTATCTTTTGTTGTATATTTGTCTTTAATATTTGGACAGTCTGGAAGTTATTTAAATATGCAGTACTACAATCACAGTAAAAAACACCATGATAATGTGGTCACATGGAAATATATTTACAGTACTGATGTAAAGAAAATTTGTAGGCCACGTGGCAGTATTTATGTTGTGTTATAATGTGGAAAAAATATTATATATACATACTTTAACACCTGTTGAAAGGGCCACATGTGGTCTAATTCCAGCACTTGGGACGCAGAGACAGGAGGATCACCGAGGATTTAGGCCTTTCTGGTCTATATAATATGTTGCAGAGAATCCCCAGGACTACACAGTGAGATCCTAGCTCATTCCAATTCCCTTCAGGCACACAAAAAAATCTCCATGAATGGATATGAACCAAGTATTTAAATATATACATTTAAAGTAGTTTTCAGATCTCAAAATATTAGCACGAGGTATTTAAACAGAATAAGTTTGTGCTTTTTTTATTATTTTAAATGTTCTTGCTATTAGTAATTATATGTCATGGAGAAAAGTGAAGAAGATGAGGGTGGAAAAGAAGAACTTACTTCTCATGAAATGAATGTGCTTTTCCTTCTAGCTCCCAGAGAGAAACACATCCATCGTTTAAGTAAGCCTGGTTCCCCCTCGCTTCCTTTTATATCCCTGATGGTACTTCTCCTGGTGTTGGCAATAACATTCTTAGTTGCTTTTATCAGTAAGTATTCCAGATGAATCAATAGGCCATCTCTGCCTTAGATGAAGCTAGGTTCCACTGTAGCAGTTGGCATTTAATGGAAATATGAAGAAGTAATGTTCTTTGAGGAAAAATAATTCAAAGGATTCCATTGTGACTTTCCCTTTGTCCTTGAATTTAATTATTGTCTTGTGGCAAAATGGAATCTATTCTCAGTAGGGAAACTGACTGGCATGTATGAGTATTTGTGTGGGGTTGTGGAGTGAACTCTGTGGACTGTTGTCTTTATTAGACTGGAAAGCCAAATCTACATTTTCTCATTGGCATCAAGATATCAAGCTTTATGTGTATAGGGCTCCTTCATTTGGTGTGAGCTTGTGGACAAGAAGGAGTTAGTAAGAAATTATTGAAGAAAAGTTCTTCAGCTAATTCCTACCTACTTCTATCCTGGCTAGTATTATGAGAAATCTAAAAGCAACCTGAGCAAATGGGTGACTTTTTGTTCAACAAAGATTTGAGAACGTATGAACAATTTAAAAATACATGATATATTTAGGATGTTTTGTTCATTCATTTGATCATTCAGAATAAAGTAATAGTAGTAATACAGTAAAAGCATACACTAATGTATGTCAGACGATGTGTTAGTCAGACCAAGTCAGACCAAGACGAAGAACACAGACTCTTTTCTAAAGAAATTTAGAGAGAAGTCAATCAATCATTGTGAGCTAAATACAATGGTACACCTTCATTAATCCAGCTACTTATGGTCTTAGATAGTAGGACAGAGAGTAAGCGTGAAGTTAGTCTGGGCCATGTAAAAAGACTACATCATATAAAAATGAACTAGTGTCTACTACGCAGTCCAGGAAGTGTTGTGCTGAGATAGCTTTCTTAGAAGAGGGGACACCTAGATCTGTGGGTTCGAAGAATGTCACAGAGGGATGAAGCTGAGGCATGAGTGGCTGAAGCGCACAGTGCTAAGTGAAGAAGAAATGACATTTCCCTAGGTAGATACAAGCAGGATGCAGAACATGTGCTGTGCTCGATTATGAGAAACATTTCTTCCTCCTAATGAGTGATTTTATATCAAGTATTGTTTTCTATGTAAGAAATCAGTATAAACGTAATGAGCTAATGTAATGAGCTAATAACATGTTCTTATTTGTCTTATGCTTCCATGGTTTGGAAATTTTGGCTGATCTTCACTGAGCAGCTCCTTTGGCCCTA